>NC_092072.1:18333501-18456001 GCF_039877785.1 Chaetodon trifascialis
AACCAGAAACCCAGGGCTGCAGCCGGCATTGTCAAACACATCGAAACCACACAGAGTGAAGCCTGGCTTTCAGCGGAATACAATATTTATCCAAGCTTTTACATCTAATTCAACTTTATATGTAGTAGCGTTGTGAAGCAGAAAATGTGCTTGTATCCTTAATCAGCCGGGATACTGTCACTACGTGTGCTCACAGTTATCACTCTCCTATTCACAGAGAGTGGAAGTGCTCTAAGATTTGTTTCTCAAAGACAAGCCTTTCAGTGTCTCTCCTTTCTTGTTCCTGCCTTTGATGGAGGGTTGTTTACGCCCCAAAAAACGTAGACCGAACTATCTGAAATCATAAGAGTAACATGTAGGAGTTCTGCTTCGGGCATAGATTTTCCTTTTAATGTGTCACATTAGGAGCATCATCTCCTCTGTCAGACCCACTGCTGCTGAGTGCAAAAGCACTCCAAACTCCAGCAGAAATATATAATATTTGCAGCTAATATTCACTGCTCGAAAAATACTTAACATGGTTTATGATCAATAAAACATCAGGCAGCCATCAGAATGTCTTTGATCTGAGGCATTTCATCTGTGTTCTGAATATGCTGCATGCTCCAATATTCATCTAAGAGGAGAATTGTGGATATTTATGTGCGAGTGATGTCGTATTTGTGCTCTGATAGACTTCATGGGGTCATATTGGGTTGCGTGTATTTGCACCTCTGTGGATGAGTGTGTATGCGTGCATGTTGGGCTGTATGGGAAGAGTGCACCTGCCATGGTCAGTGGGAGTATTGACAGAAGACTGTGTACAACCCATGTAAAATTCATGTTCTCTGCTGCTTTCACAAAAGAGCCCTGGAATGGTTTCTGGGGGAAGATTATGGCGGAGCAATGGGAGGATGGAGCCGAGGACAACGAGGCAGATGAAAAATAGAGCAGAGGAAGAGGGACAGAGGGAAAGAGATACAAAAGAGGAAAGGTGAACGTGCCCTCGAGGAGGGAAAACGAAAAGTGAAGATTATCCCTCTAGACAGTCAAAGGGTTGGGTGAAGGCAAAGCGAGGCTCCTGAAGCCTGTTTGCTGCAACATCGTCACCCAGGAGAAAGATAGACAGAGCGTACGCTACCGAGCTTCAGCCGCATTACAGTCGACTTTCCAAATAATATTGAATTTAGCAAAAGGAGCCAAAGTGTGAAGCGATAAACTTTTCTTCTTGCCCCCTGCCCTGAAAACCAAATACATGCTAAAATACAACCTTAAAGAAGCATGTCAATCCCGTGGGGACACGGTGATCATGTGTCAGGGTGTGGAGAAGCCACAGAGAGAGCGTGTAGGTGCGAGCGAGGTGGGAGTGGATGTTTGGACTCTTGTGATTAAGCCCCCCCCCCCCGCTGACCCTCTGTGTTCTCAGACTTCTCTGCACAGCGTGATCCTGCGGCCGTCCACACACCTCTCCCTCGCTTGGCTAAGAGCGCTTAATACAGTGCTTGACTTGATAAAGAACATTACACTTTTGTTGCGTAAGTAACGCTCAGTATGGGGTTTGAATGCATATCGTGCGATGCTCTTTTTTTTTTATTTCATCTGACGTCGTGCAGAGCCAAAAAGAAGAGCATGCAAACACTGTGTGAAGCGTCAAGGCTTTCTGTACGGGTGGCCTGTTTGAAAATCTGCCTCCTTACTTACTCCTGTTCTTCTTATTTGCTCTTGCATGCTGCCTTAAGCTCATACACCATCTCTAAGCTTGTTATACTGAACATATACAGGTGGCTCCATATGGGCTACAGCTTTTGCTTCCTCTACTCGTCAGTATTTTTCCCATCTTCATGCCGCCTTTGCATACACTTCAACATGTGGCGTCCCCCACAGAAAACTCACTGTCTTCTCCATTTTCTTTCCATGGAAACTACCCCCACTTTCCTCATTTTTTTTCAACATGACTTCCTAATTGCGTCGTGGGAGATCTCTTGTTGGCTGATGGGGGAGTTGTTCTGCTGCATAAGCCTGTTTTCTCCCCCCAGCTGATTTAATTTGCCTGCTTTATCCAGAGGCGGCAGGTTGAGGCCAAGGCATATTGTGCATATTGTCTGCTGATGCTTCTGATTTCCCTCGATTTGCTGAGCACAATGATACTTTAAACATGAGTTTACCGTTCCGTAGATTTCCATTCCCAATCAGAAAAGTGGAATATGGCCCCTTTATGACACAGAAATCATTCCAGTGTTTGGGGAATGAAGACAAGTTTATCAAATTTGTCACACTGTCAGACACTCCAGCCTTTACAGTCTGTAACACTCATAGCACTGCAGTAATACATTGTCTTCATCCAGATTAAAAAAGAAAGCTAAATTCAAATTTAGAACAAAAGATTGTGTCAATTTCACATTTGCAGCAACTTTTCTGCTGGTAGTGCCAGAGTAATTTAATTCACTGTTCACGGTCATTAAATATGTTACACGCAGAGTGATTCTATCAATTCAGCCAGGTCCCAGTCGCTAGTAATCATTTCCTTTTCCCACTGAAAATCATGAATTGTTGAGACAGTTTCCCTGCGATGCTGTGAGCCTGAAGCTGGCAGACACTGCATGATTCAAGCCCATTTCTGACCCGATCTTTGAGACACGTGACTCATTTTAGCGCTGGACTGAATTTCAGCTTCGTCGGGCGTTGTTTGCCGTGCAGCGTGCGGGGGTGGGGATGAAGACCAATCATGGCCTGAACAACAGCTCCCACTGGATGTTCTAATGAATGACATGTCACAAATTTTGGTCAGCCACCATCAGGCTGTCTCACAGCTGAAGCACGTTCCCCAAGGTCAGTGCAAACAGAGCGCCCGAAAGTGCCGCAGCGACACAAGGCGTCATGTGGACGGAAAATAATGAGGCCAGGTTGGTCGAGCTGTGGCAACAGCATACGTTCCTCTTTGATTTTCTCCTCCACCTCTTATCACGACTGATATGAACGAGACACTCGTTGGCAGGAAATAGCTGCTGACCTTCAGCTGCCCGGTAATATTTTCTTCTTCTGATTTAGCTTGCTTGTTAGTTAGTTGGTGCTGCTGGCTATATGTGTGTGTGCTTCACAGACCTCTGCTAGCAAACGTCTACCTGCCTTGGAGCTTTCAAACAAATCTTTATTGACGACTCTAAATAGGCAGAATGGTGCACAGGCCAGTTTATTTTCTATGTTACGCATACAGTGTGAGCACATAAATCGTGAGCTTTGGTTTTCCACTGAAGACAGTTTACTCGTACAGCAGTAATAAGAATTACAGTGTATGCCTGGCTGTAAGAGAAAATAGTCCCCACTGACAGCTTTTGTCTAGAGAGTGTAGACTCCACATTTGTTGACCAGTCTAACTATTTTTCATCTGTCACATACAGACTCTTGACTGTAGCAGTCTGAAGTCTCTGGCTGTTAGCAGTTTCCTGGTTGTCTTTGGACTTCTGCTCAGTCACAGAAAAACATGTTACATGATCCTTCATCACTTCTGCGCATTAAACCGGGCTAACCTAATACTTTTAGGGCTGACTAGCTATACACTGTAAACAGATGATGATAGCCACAATAGGCCAACAACATTGAGGCCACAAAGAGCCTTTGTGTGCTGGTCCCTCTGTCGCTCCACTCATACAGAAAATGTGTGTACTTACACATATAGCTAAATATAAAGAATCAATAATCCAATCTACTCCAGGCTCCAGAGGTACTGTGCAAGGCAACATTGCGCCCACTCCAATCTGGCCAACACTCTCCAAGAAGGTCCAACTACAGCTGTCAAGTCTGTCAATCACAGGTGTGTGAGCCAATTAGAAGAGAGCAGGGCCCTCGAGCATGAGTATCACTTCCTTTGGGGTTCCCAGAAGTTTCTTCCTTTTTTATTTATACTTGAAAACAGTCTTGTTTCTCTAAAAACTAGCCATTATTTCTTGCAGTGTGGTAGCTGGATAAGAAATACTATGTTGCATCACTTTAAAGACTTAAATTTGGTCGATTTTACAGGAAATGCATGTGATGCTAGCCTGTTGAGGGATGCTGACATTTATAAAACCATGTGAAACAGATTGTAATATAATATCTGGAATAAGACTGAAAACATGCACCTCTCACATGTTCTCTCTTGTAAGCTGCTCTATTTTCAAACAAGAATTGGGTATCTATCAAGTATATTTAGAACCACTCTAACAACTTTCAGCTCTCCGTTCTGCAGGCTGTGTGATTGGGGCTTATACAACAAACAGGTGGCGGATAAAGCAAATGCCATCATCTCTGCGCCTGCCCTCCCTCACATTATGTGCTTTACGTGCTCCTGTCTGCTCTCCAGTCTTACAACAGCTGAGAAAAACAGGTCAGAGGAGTCATTTACCTCTGTTGCTTTGGGCCTTTGCAGTGTTGGTGAATTGAGAAGGAAGGCTGTGATAGGTTGTCAGTCCTGATGTCAGCAGCTGGTGCATGTGATAATTGTAATGCTGATGATTTGTATTATGCTTCCTTTGAGAAACAAAGCATTAACACCTAACATTGGCAGCCAACTATCTGTTGTTTCCTGTTCCTGTGAGTAATGATGCTTTTAATACTAGCTGTGAAACTAATTGCTCATCGGGGCAAATGAAGATAAAAAATGAGCATGAAGGTGGATGACAGCAAGGTGGTGTTTTCATTGCATCGTTTTTTTTTTCTCAGCTGAAGAAACCTCATACCTCCCCATACCTTTAAAAGCACCCATTACCTTTTCCTTTAACATCCTGAAAGCCTATTTTCTAAATCAGTGTTACTGTAAGTAATGGGTCTTACATGAGCGAGAGCAGTCTTGGACATGTCACTTATGAGACTTCTCCATTTTTGTCCTCATCCTGGGATGGATGCAGCAGAACGAAAGATGTCTTTGATATTTGATTTTTGTCATTTCCATACAATCTTCTTCCCTGTCAAAGCCGGTGCCCTCCCACAGTGTGCCTCGACCACCAACAGTTCTGTCAGACATTCAGAAGTGGCGAATGTCGCCTCAAGCCTCTACCCTCAAGCGGAGATGACGAGCGGGCTGAAGAGGTCTGGTAACATCACTTCCTTCTAATTCCGCATCCCCCAATTTTTTTTATTTTCAGCCCCAATCACTGATGGCTCAAGAAACATCACTGGAGGCAATTTATTTGATGTCATGCAGCCTCTGGAGCCTCCAAAGGCTTTGGACAACTTTTTTCCCCATATGCAGGAGTACTCCTCAAGACCTGTTAACAGACTGAATTGATTGGACGGCTCAAATGAGGGCGTTGCTGAGTGAATACAGTGCAATGTGGAGTGGTGGAGAGGATATGGGGCTGTAACCAGTTGTGGAGAGGGACCTGCTGGATTTCCATCTCACCAGTTAAACGTAGGTATTTATACCTACACCTTACGTAGATGAATGAAACTCAGGGCAGCCGTTAAGAACCATTTTCGCAAACTTTACTTCTGCCTCAGAGACCACTAGGGCCCCTAAATGCTTAAGTACGTTGTGGGTAGCAGGCAGCAGCCAGTAACAGGGAGCTTAAATAACGGTCTTTCTTTGCCTCCATCATGGAGCATCATCCAAATCACTGTGAGAAGGTAAACAGGAGACAGGCCAGACAGAGTGATGTGCTTCTTAATGTCTAACAGGTGCCATGTTCTCATTATCACACCCATAACAGCTGGGAGACGCCGGAAAACAGCCTCATCATCAGGATCACTCTGTAGATCGGGATTTTGTACATCTGTGTGTGTGTGTGTGTGTGTGTGTGTGTGTGTGTGCAGTAACCATATGTGTACATGGCATATCTATGTGAGCATGCAGGTACCTGCACGTGTGATTGTGTATGCGCATGCATGGACTTATTCTATATATCTGCATAGTTGTGTGTGCGCAAGAGTGTGTGTGCATCTGGCATTGAAGCAATTTCAATGCTCCATTATTTTTTTTATTGCAATTCACCCCTTACACACACATACGCACATACACGCAGACAATAATATGATAATCCATGATATTTTAGGAACCTGGAAATGAAAGACAATATATTTCCCCCAACTTTTCCTGCCTCAGCCCCGCCGCTCCCTCTCTCCTTCTTCAATTTTACCTCCATTTCCCGGTGTGTCTTGCCTGTCCCAGAAGTACGGAAATGTGTGTCGAATGTAAATGGAGTGAGGAAGCGGCTTGTTGCCTCGTCACTCTGTGTGGCCTTGTCACACTGTGGCTGTGTGGAGTGGCTCCGACATGCCCTCTGGCCCTGCCCATCAATTATAGATGGAACCAGGTGCCAGAGAGTGTGTACTCCAAACACAACACAATATCACACAGGTATGTCAGGAGACCATTGCTGCACAAACAAATATGACCGAATAAACAAGATGATGTCAGCTCATTTGGGGAGAAATTTAAGAAGTTAAGGATAACAGGTTGAACAAATATGGCTTGGCCCTGCCCCCTTTAATAACTCGTACTGGGCCTGGCAAGCTCACGTAGGCACATATGCAGTGGACAATAATAGTGGCAGACTTAATATCCAAATTCTTAATCATGTGGTCGCTGCGTTCACACAGCTCTTTTCTATCTGGTCACCGTGGATTAGGGTTGGATTTGTGTCAGCTGTAGCTGTAGCCTCATCACTTGATTGAAAACCTTTCAAACGCTTCCATCTGACTCACTTTTAAAACAAGAACTGTTAAAGGGGGCTTAAATAAACATGACGGCTATGTGCATGACATTGTGCTGAAAAACTGGGGCTAAAGCAGCCTGTCCCAAGCAGAATAAGCATAGTGACGAGCTGATGAGCCTCGTAGAAGACGTGGAAATAAAGAAACAGTATTGTTCTTATTTTGCTCTGTACAGCGACTCTAGTATGAGTATGACAATGAAACATATCTAACTGTTTCCAGCCTAACCCGGTTTTGCTTTCAAGCTTGCACATTTGTTCGAATTTTCAAGGAATATTTTTTGATAGAAGACAAAAGGCTTAGATGAGGACTAACTGTAACCGGTAACCCCACAAACAAATGTAGTTAGTTAATGATATGCTATCTGAATGTACATCAGGGCTATCAAACTCAATTTAATGAATGGGCTGCATACAGCCGAATTTGATCGCAAGTGAGCTGGACCAGTAAAACGATTGCAAAGTAAGCTAGAAATAACAACACCTGTGCATTTTCCCTCTTTCTTTTACGATAAAGAAATACATTCTGAGCAGCGGAAATGAAAAGGGTCACCGTTTGAAAACCGCTTATCCCACAAATTCAACTTCACCTGGAGAGTGCGTATGCCATAATACTGTGTGACAACTTTGTTGCAGCCTTGTTTCAAATTGTCCAATTTCCTCTAAATCTAAGGCACCAACTCAAGTAACTCCACTGTGACAGCATCATCAACTCCGGAAATGAATGTGGCCAGTTGAGCAACATCTCTAATGTCCATGCTGTCATCAATTGTAACTGAAAATGCAACAAATGACTTAAGTCTGTGCTTACTTTGGCGGTCCGAATCTCCAGCAAGATCCAAAATCCTTTCTGTCATAGGGTTTATCGTTGGGCTGTTGTTAGTCAGGGCACACAATTTCTGCAGTCCTCAGCATGAATATGTTCACAAACTCACCCTCACAATGTGGCTCTGAAGCTAGCTCATTAGCAACAAGGCAGCTAGCTTTCACAGCTGAACTGCTGATCTCTCATCGACGACTAAAAACAGACTGCTGTCTCCTCAAACCCACCAACAATTCATTTAAAGCATCTTGTCTGTCCTCAGTTGTCCTGGCAAGTTCTTGTATTTTTTGCCACAATTAGTCTAATAGTAGCGCTGAATCTTTTATTCCTTGAGCCCTGAAAGGTGCTGTGAACACAACAAGCACACAGACTTCCCGTTTACCTCTGGAAGAAGTAGGAACAGCTCTGTTTTTCTTGGAAAACCTGACAATCTTTCATAGCGCCTCCAGCATTAGGCTTGCAGCTCTTATTAGAACAGCGGGACCCCCAGTGGACAAATCAGGAATAGCACTATATTTCAGTGAAAAATATGGATTAATGACTTCTCTGCAGGCTGCACGGTGGCGCAGCAGGTAGTGCGCGTGCCTCACAGCAAGAAGGTCGCCGGTTCGATTCCCGGGTCGGGCCTTTCTGTGTGAAGTTTGCATGTTCTTCCCGTGCATGCGTGGGTTCTCTCCGGGTACTCCGGCTTCCTCCCACAGACCAAAAACATGCTCATTAGGTTAATTGATGACTCTAAATTGTCCGTAGGTGTGAGTGTGAGTGTGAATGTTTGTTTGTCCTTACATGTGGCCCTGCAATCGGCTGGCGACTGGTTCAGGGTGTACCCCGCCTCTCGCCCATTGTAGCTGGGATAGGCTCCAGCCCCCCGCACCCCGCGGTATAGATAATGGATGGATGGACTTCTCTGCAATTTTCACATTCTGCAAAGTCATCCAGCGGGCCGGATTGGACTCTTTGGCATGCCAGTTCTAGCCCACAGGGCATATGTTTGGCACCCCTGCTGTAACTGCTCTTCACATATTCCTCACAGGGCCATGCACACAGCTTTGGCATAGGTAGAAACCCAAAGATGGTAGAAATCCAAAGACGATTCCTGTTTAGGGAACGGTCAGTTGTGGCAGTCGTGTGAAAACCACACGGCTGTCGTTTTGACAGCCTTTGTCTTCAGCCAGCACAGCACTGTTTCTCCTCAAGTAATTTTTGCTCACTGACGCTCTCTTCCCCAGTTTGACCTGCCTGAAAAGGAGAATGAAAAGCAGAAATGATGTATGCAGGGACGCTTGGCAATCGTCAAAGCATCAATCAAATGTTTTAACGCCGTGTGTTCTATTCATAGAGAGTCATTAATCACAGAGGAGGGTGTCTCGCTGCAGCCTCAAAAGAGCCTGTAGCGACAAAGGAGGCGGAAAAGTTTTTTCTCTCTGAAAGTTGAAACTGAGCTGCTTATCTGTGGAGTATGGATCTGAACAAAATGTAGGCGTTAACCTTCAACACAACAGAGTGTGTCTTCAAATGTGTGTGTGTATATTTCTTGGAATAAGTTCATGAATATACCATATGTATATTTCCCCACAAAAATGCTCTCTGCTGCTCACATCAGTAGTTTTTGTGTAGATGGGAGCATGCACGCACGCACGCACGCACGCACGCACGCACGCACGCACGCACGCACGCACGCACGCACGCACGCACGCACTGCAGCTGTGCATGTTTTTCCAGCTGACAGCATATCGATCAGCCTCTTGTTACATTATGATAGCGCTCCTCACAGTGTTATTCACACCATTAGACTGACAGAAAATAGCACCATTGTGAATTCTGCATCACTCTGGTGCCTGTGGGGCTTTAATGTCCGTCCAGATGGATTTCCTGAAATTAACATTTTCAAAGTCGCTCAGCAGTTTTACGAAATATTAATTCATAACAGTTACTAAGAACACGACTAGATGACAGCAGGAAATTCAAGCAAGCATTCTTCCTTAAGACAGTTAGGACAGTTCTGCACAAAGATATTCCTGTATTGAGCTATAATGATGCTTTGCAAAGGCACTGAGATGTGCACATACAGGTGACAGGATGTAATGACATTTTCTTTGGATGAGATGTGAGAATTGAACATGAATCAAAGATGCACGACTGCACTGCAACACATTATCTCTCATTACAGATTTCTATCAAACTGTGTGATATAAGACATGCTGTATGAAACAGTGTAAGTGGAGAAGATCATTAGATCCTCAGTGAAATGACTCAGCAACATCAGTTAGCATCTAAAGTTAGCTACCATTAGCCACCAGACGTCACTGGTCATACCAGACCAAACAAGGCGTTAGCTGCAAAATCCCTATATGTGTTGAACTCAATAAGGGTACATAAGCTGCTTATGAATTTCATCTCTTCATTGAAGACTGTGTTATTTCTTCTTTCAAAGAAAAATTACATCAATGTATACATTAATACATTACAGCAATCCACACACCAATTTACTTGTTATATGTGGTTAGTTAGGTTGATGTAAATGTATACTGTAAATATACGTTTGAAAGTGCATATAAAAGTTAAGTTTCTGTTGTGGTTGTGGACGTCCAGAGCTAAATCAGAATCCTGCACATCAAAAAGTAAGCAGTCCAATAGAATCTGGACTCATTGATGTTTCATTTATGGCTCCGCTTCCTGGTTGGTGCTTCACAGAAAATGTGGTAACCTTGACTCTGCTATACAGAAATCAGAAATACTTTATTGATCCCAGAGGGGAAATTGTTTTAGTTACAGGTGCTCCTTACAAGAATAGAAGGAATAGAAGAGATAAACATGAAGTGCAATCAAAGGAGAAAAAAAAAAATATATGTATATAAAACAAAATATATATACAAAATATATATACTGGTAACTAAACACAATATATATACTGAGACAAAATATATATACTTAGAAAAGGGCCATTCAGAAAGTTGTACAGTTTGATGGCCACAGGCAGGAATGATTTCCTGTGGCGTTCAGTCTTGCATTTTTGTGGGATGAGTCTCTCACTGAGAGTACTCTTGTGGCCGACCAGCACATCATGAAGTGGGTGTGAGACGTTGTCCAAGACAGTCCATAGCTTATTCAGCATCCTCCTCTCTGACACCACCGTCAGAGAGTCACACTCCATTCCCACAACGTCACTGGCCTTGTGGATCAGTTTGTTGAGTCTGTTGGCGTTCGCCATCTTCAGCCTGCTGCCCGTATTGTTACTGTATGTTACTGTACAACACAGCATGGCAAAACATTATTGTTGTTTCTAATTTGCAAAAAATCTATCAACATAAATCAAACATCTGTTGGGAAAGCAGAGTATATCAACCACAGTGACAGTACTTGCTTCATGCTACATAACCGCTTCATTCTCATTGGTGAAACCAAGCTAACTGATGTCACAGTCTGCAAGGAGTGCATGAGAAATCTGAGGAGTTCCAAGATGATTAACAAATTAGGAAACGGTGCAAAATGTCATTTTTTGCTGCAAACAACTCTGCTGTGTTTGCTCTTTACTTTTGACTGATTGACACACAGATTTCTGATGCTTTGGCTGAACCTCTCACAACCCGCAGAAATCAGCAACCCATGACAAATGGTTGGAAATAGACTTTACTTTTCTTTAAAAGGTCACAAGCCAAAAAAGAAAAAGAAAAAAAAAAACACTTGGTCAAAAAAACTGGTTACCTCATAGCACATGTGGCCGCTGAACACTTGAAACTGCTTGTGCAGTATGCATTTATATGATCAGCGATATGCTACAAGCCAGCACGGGCAGTGTTGAGCAGTGCTATTTTCAGGTGTGAACTACACACTCACACACTGCTAAATGTTTACTCTCAGTAGATAGGCAATCACTGAGATAATCATTACTGTTTGGTTAAAATAATTGAATTAATCATAAACACTCGCAATAATAACCCCTTTAGGCGGTGATGAGCTGGATGGTAAATGGCATAAGATTCTGAATGCTCATATTCCTTCCTGCAAGGAAGGAGAGAAACTCTCTTCTGACACGTTCATAAAACTGTGGGGCAACTTGCTTTGGCAGACGAGAGAGCCATTCCCCTGTGTGAGCTCCTCCATAGAAAATAATGAAAAGAAGCATGTTTAAAAGGCCTCGTCTGAGCAGTAATCGCTATGTTTCCACTCCATCCAACTGGCTTCGCAAACCTAAATGCAAATGAGGTCGCACGAAGCAAATAAACGGGCTGTCTTCACATAGAAAACAGAAAAACTCACGTTGATGAGAAATCACCATATATCTTCCAGGAATTGGCTAATTTGGGAAGCGATGCTATTCGTGAAGCCTGTGCTAAAGGAGCGCATATACATATGGTATAATGTCTGAAGACAAAAATAATGATATTCAATGAGTCACAATGCTAATCCACTGACTGAAATGAAAGCCTGTGTCCCCGGTGTGGGAGTGACAACACTATGACATATCTTAGCTTGTCATGCACTGATATTTCAGGACACCCATCTGATAAACACTGTCATTCTGACATTCTCACTCACCACGTCCTGATTTATGTAACAAAACTGGGATAAAACGCAGCCCAGAATGGCATGATGATAAATGATATTTCTATTAATTACGCAGCAGCAGTGTTCATTCTCCCTGTGCCGTGTCTCTGGTTCAGTCTTCTCGGATGTACACAGTCTATGATATTACAGCAGTGAGTGACGGTTGAATGATAATTGTTGTGGACACGATGAAACGGATGGAGGAGCACTGAGTGGCTCTAAGCTCCTATAGACTTAAGTGGCTGTGGTGGATCAGTGAGTGCTTGCGGACGCACAGGGGAACCTAACCCATCTCCTGTTTCTTTCTCCTTGCTCCATGAACGCAGCACAGCCCCTGGATGCCCTTCTCTCCTTCTTTCCATATTCACCCCTCCTTCTCTCTCTAATTTCCTCTTTCCATAAATCTCTCTTTGTCACATTCTCTCTCCCTGCTCTTCTCTTTCCTCTCCTCCATTTTGTAAGTGAGGCATGCTCCATGCTCATCATTTCTGTCGAGCCCTGATTCACTTTCCTCCAGCCCCTCTTTCCATCTATCTTGCAAGCTTTTCAGCAGGCGCCGCCTCTCACGAATGCAGCCTCTCCTCCACCTTCTCCACTCTTATCTCCTCATCCTCCCATCAGTCTCCATCAGCGCTGACTGCTGCCACTTCAGACCTGTCTGTCCATGCATCTCTTTCTTATTCTCTCCATCTCTTTCCAGCACACAGTTCCCTCTGTCTTTCTCAATCCATCTCTCTCCTGGTGAACAGACAGGCGCCACTACACTGACATCAGTGGGGGTTGGAGCATTGGTGTTGTGTCTGGGAGGGGGGAGTTTACAGTGCTAAAGCATTTTGCTCACCAGCTATTAGTAAAGCAGGCCACAGACAGTATTGTTGAATGTCAGGAAGATCAAAAATCGCCCAAGTCTGATTTATTGTACACAGGGGACAAAAAGAACCCCTCCCTGTGACTTCATTTTTATCAGAAAGACATAATGTATTTTTTTTGTGTGTGTGTGAGAGAAAAAGTTCTGTGTATTTTTGTGTGAATCCTATTATGTCAAATAGAACTGAAATTGCCAAGAAGAAGCTATTAATGCTGCCATGACCCATCTCTGATTGGAGTGTGGGAGCTGGACTCTTTGCTGTGAGTTCTGCAGTCTGGTCATTTGTCACAACTGGATGAAAAAAGACCCCCTAAGGTTAGCTACCCCCCCCCCCCCAACACACACACCCCGTTTGTGACGAACACAACACTGAGAGCGTGAAAGCTGACAATGACTCAGCTTGTGTTGTTGTTCTGCTTCACTAACATGAAAGAAAAATAATATAGTATGAATCAGCGCTCATGTTTGCAATCTTGCTTAATGGCTTCCACTCTGAAAGACAGCCAGCCTGGCTCGCTGGCTTCCAGCTTGTGAAACTTAACGGCAGCACTTTGGGCAATATTGCGCCACAGAAATTGACAGCAACAACCGGCCCGCAAATGTCAGTTCGCCACTGCCATGGAAACACTCACCCAGAGGCTGTGTGTCCATAGAGACATCCAAAAACGAGTTTATCCCTTTTTGAAAAATATGCACAATAGCTGCAGTGTCACATTGTTAATATTTCCTGACGCAATCTGAGAATTTGAATCTAGTTCAACTTTAATGAGGTGTGAAAGTGCACTAAATAAGGAAATTGTCTCGACGACTAGGCCATCAGTAACATCTATAATGCAACAGTGGACAATATTGCTGCCTAAATGATTAGAACCCCCCGTCCCCACCCCCTCCCATTGTGACACTTCAGTGCCTACAGTTTAGTCAGTATCCTACAAGGTCTTTTCCTACAGCTTTGGTGGCCATGGTGGATTGAAAAACATGTTTCTGTTTAGGGCAGAAAGTTGACAGCGAGAAAGTGTGATGGAAAGTTAGTGAAAAGAAAATAATAAAATAATCAAGAAAAGCAAGTGAGGAAGACATTACCCTTGGAGACTGAATGCAAGATGAAAGGCATCCCATATAGGAACAGGAGGACAGAGCAGGGCACATAAGCAGTGAGGAATCAGTGAATCTTTACGGAGCTCCAGTCTTTGCTGCTGAGAGCCCACAGTATAAATCATGAATCATTTACAGTCTCTTTCCCTCAGGAGGCTATGTTTAAATATTAATGCTCTCCATTCAGATCACAGCCACCCTGACCCGCATAGCTAGGTCTACTCCCCAAGGACAGCATGTGCTCACCCTCCCCACTCACACACACACACACATACAAAGCACTTCCATGGATCATCTATAGGCACAGATAGAAAATACAGAACTGCTGAAAGCCGTGCCATATATTACACATTTCCTGAGGTACGTGCCCACATGTCAGCACCACACACAAATCACAGAAAAGTTTGCTTTGTCCATGTGCTAAAAATAAACATACCCACAGGTAAATGCATGAGTTTGCACATATACATACACAGGTAAATACTTTTTTGGGGTAAATATTTTAGCCAAACTGTGAGAAACATCTGCAATACCATTTCTTTCTCATTTCTCTTTTTTGTGTTGGCAAAAAAAAAAAAAAAAAGGTCCCTGTCACAACAGTGGTTGATAAGACATTGTGCTCTCCTGGTGAAGGTCGTCACTGTCTGGTGGGAAGACTCCCTCCCAAACAAATAATAATCATACAGTGTGGCATAGTAAAGTTCTCTTGATTTTAATCAAGAGATTAAAGCAGCAATAAAAGCAGCAATAATTTATTTTTTCATTTTTTGGCCACTTGGGGGCAGTGGTGCAAACTGCAAGACATGACTGACATATTATCACTCCGTCAGTGATCAGTCAAGATCGTCAAGATTTGATTAGATTTATTTATTTTAACCTGCTAATTCAATAGTGATATGGCGAACAGGCTACAAGCAGTCTTATTTCTGGCCAAATAAGTTCAGTATTCACTCTCCTTATACCTCTGTTTTGCTCTCAGCTGACTCCTTTCCTATCAGACTCTTTAGCTACTAAATGCTAACACTGTCTGTCCTCCGTGTGGTGCTGGGTAGGTATCTTAAAGAGGGATTATCAAAGCTTCTTTTGTTGCGAAAGTTTGCCTGATATGTCTAGAAATGAGGCTGAACCAAAACAGCAAAGGTACATGGAATTAGAACAAAACAATGAGCTAAAAGAGGCTAAAAAGCTCCAAATTCACTATAAGAAACACCTTTCTCATTACCAACAGTACATTGATCCATCCATCCACTATACCCGACTATCCCTTTCTGGGTTGCGGGGAGGCTGGAGCCTATCCCAGCTGTCATTGGGCCCTGAACCGGTCGCCAGCCAATCACAGGGCAACATATACAGACACACAACCATTCACGCTCACACTCACATCTAACTCTAACCTAATGAGCATGCTTTGGTCTGTGGGAGGAAGCCGGAGTGCCCGGAGAGAGCCCATGCATGCACGGGAAGAACATGCAAACTTCACACCGCCCTGCCCGACCCGGGGATCGAACCGGTGACCTTCTTGCTGTGAGGCACGTGCATTACCAGCTGCGCCACTGTGACGCCCTAAATTGATCCACTGCTATTATAAAAAATATTTCTTAGTGCAGCTTTAAGGTAGAGTAAATGTCATCATGGACGAGCTGACATTGTGTTAGAGGAGGTGGATTAGACCTTTGAATAAACCACCAATGTTTCCCTGGTGATGACAATCTCGACCCTGCAGAAGGTGTTAGCATGCACACAAACTCTAGTGCACATGGGCTATTCCGCATTATGAAACAAAGTGACAGGAAACCAATGAGTAGATGACTAAAGAAAAACACCAGGTTTCCTTTGAGCAAGGCACTTTTCCCCCCGGCGGCTCCAGTGGAGCCGTTCTTTGGTCAGCACTAAGTAGAGGAATGTGTGAAGCTACAGAGACTACACAGAAAAGGAGCAGAGAGCCAAGTCATATTTCAAAAGATAACAGCGGTATTGACAAAATACCCCCCACAACTCAGCTCGTTCTCCTTACCGTCCCTATTTCTTCCAATCTGTCTTCCTTGTTAACATCGAGAGCATCTCTCCTACATGAGAACGGTGAAGATTTGACACCAACACAAACATTCCTGACATCTGCCACAACCGTGTGAACATTTCCTCAATCCACCCCAACAAAAGGATGAGGATCCCTCTCAAGCTCATGCTGCCAGCACCCCAATTAGTGTCACCTCCCTCAGTCTGGAGCATTTCTCTACACGGCTCACTTTCTCCTTCCATTTCTCTCTTTGTTCTCGTTCTTTAATTCCTATCTTTTTAGCCCCAGGTGCACTCACACATACACAGGTAGCCCGTCTGCCGCTAATCCTAATTTTTTCCTTTCTTTTTTTTTTACCTCAGATGGTGTTTTTTACTCTATCTGCTTGACTGGTTCTCTCTCAGTGCTCTTTTAATACGGCCACTGTTTAGATCAATCCTTCCAAATCAATACTTAATATCAGAAAGAAGCGCTGGCCTTTTGCTGTATGTACTCTGGCGTATCGTCAAGACACACAGATCATCGTCTCCGTTCAACCCATTCACACCAAAAGTAATGAAATATTGAATTGGACTCAGACACACTCAGGTACGGCCAATACTGTACCATCCACAATTGGTGCGTTTCTCCCCCAAAACCGGTCCAGCAATACAGCCCCTGATAATATTTGACATCAGAGCCTCATTTTTCTTCATTTGTTTCTTAGTCTCAGAACAGTGTGAGCTCCACATGGACCGAACCGCCTCTGCAAGCGTAAAAAAAGCTGCATAATTGACATTCCACCATGTTTTTTACATGATAAGTGAACCCTGAACTGCTGACCTCTCTGTGCTAAAAGCAGACATTTCCAACCACATGTGTTCTGAAGGGTATACTTTCAAATAACTTCTTGTCTCTCAAGAAATTCCCAGTCCTCCCATTAACCATGCATTACAGGCCTAAGTGTATTGGCTGGGATGAGCGGGCAGCAAGCAGAATTTAAGTATGTCTTGCATGAGCTGTATAATTTATCATTTTAGGAGCCCCAAGCTTTTTAATGGTCTCTGCTCTCATTATCCAGTCTCTGTTTTCTCGCTATGCCTTCTGAGAGTTCCCCCTAATGGAGGGACAAATAGATTCATATGAGATTGTAATTACAGCATTTTTAAGCAATGAGCACACCCATCAGACAGCAATGGAAGACAGAGTAAATCTCGGTTGATACGGCTGTATCCTCCATCAGCACATGAGCGAGGGGAAGAGAGAACAGTCCAATCAGTGTCAGATTACCCAACAAGCTTGTCTATCATTTGTCTCCACTATGGTCTTGCTTCCTGTTTCTATCTGCTTCCTGTCTCGGTGGTGACTGATGGGGCCTTCGGAGGAGCTGAGTACCATGTCAGAGTTGCTGGGCGCTGATTCTCCTGTCAGGGATGCCTGTTCAGGCCCAGCTCGCTCCGACTTCAACGAACAGAAGCAGATGACTTCTTGAGAACGCTAATTTAATTGAGAGGCTCTGAGCTAGTGAATGGCCTCATTTGCATATTCCAGATAAAAAGAGGCAGGGACTACAATTGAGAAAGAGATTTCTGTTGGTTAATGAAAGAAAAAGAAGCAAACAGCGGAGAACTAGAATGACATTTCCCTTTGACAGCATTTCCAAAAGCATTTGTGCTATCTACACTCAAACATGGTGTGACTTTGCATTAGACAGTTGAATCCTCTCAGAAGTACAGACGTCTTTTGTTAAAGAAACAGTGGAGACAACCAGGAAACTAATACAATCGGGTAATTGACAGCATGCGCAAGACAGAAAGCATGTGTCCAAATATATCTGGCAAAGCTCCCTGTGTTGTTGAAACAGGAGCGTCGTATATTCACTTCCCTGCCAAGAGGAGCTCATGCATAAACAACACTGTCATATTTATATAGGCATCCCTGCGGAGTCCTTCCACCATTGTGCTTTTATACTAACTACCTCAGCCGAGGGAACATGACAGTATCGCCACAACACATGTTCTTAAGTGATTAAAATTCACTCTCCTCTTGTAGGCCTCTCTTATCGGTGAGTATTTTTGGTGTTTCTCAGCTGCGGTGAGGGTCACCAGGGGCAGCTGTGGGAAGCAGATAAAAATTGTATTTTTCATTGCCATTGAGTTGGCGCGCACACACAGCCACGCATGCACGTGGCGGGGAATGTTTTTGAGGCCGTCCTCTGGAGTGCTGGGTTGATAAAAACAGATTCCCTCCATGGCACTTGAGCGTTATTATTCTCTCTTCTTTTCCCCTTATCTGAAGCCTATTGTTGGAACACTGGGTGGTTATTGGGTTTTGTCAAGAGAGCAGAGGAATGCAGAGAGGATGGGGACAAGTTTTATGCCCTCATTCTCTGCTCCAGTGCTGTGGAGCAAAGCAAACCCACCACGGGTGCTGCCAGAGATTTTAGACCCCATGAAAGAATATTATATCGGGTCCCAATAGATCACCCATGTAGGTTACATTGCTGTAGCACACCGCAGCTGCAAACCCCAGCTGATGACCCCAATGATTAATAATAAATGTGTCTTTTGTCCACTGGCTGCAGTGGTTCAGCTTCCTACAGGAGTGTGCAGTCAGGGAGGTGAATGTGGTGACACCTCCATCGCAGTTATAACGACTAGCCAGGTCTCATTGCGTCTCTCTCCCAGGATCCACATCCCTAGGTTTTCAGGATTCAGTTTTCTACATTTTTGCTGCCTGCAACACTAACACACACACATCCATCACTCATCCGTATATTCCACTCATTGCACATGCAGTTCACTTCCACATGCCGTGCTTTTCTTCAGAAACAGTTTGTGACGGTTTGCAGGCTGAAATCTCTGCTGTGGTCGTATGTTAATGACCTCAAACATAGTCTGAGGCAATACCTTATTATCATCACTACTTAGTGATAAGAATGATTTATTTTGAATGATCTGTGCTTTGGGAGGAATAGAGGAAGGTTTAGTGTTTACCCCACAGGCTGGCATTTCCCATCATTGGCTCCATGGATTGCTGTGGATAAAACTAGCTGGCTGCTATCAACAAAACCTTCTTGTTTGACTGAGAGTTGGGGAGGACTAGGAAGGACTGAAAGTGTTTGCTGGAGCTGCATCTGCATGATGAGAGCAGAACTGATGGACTGATCCAGTTTTGCTTAATAATACAAATCTAAATGGATAATGTTGATCTCGTGTCTTTAATAAAGAACACTGTAGCTAGCTATGGGGCTACAAGCCTGACTTTAAATTCTGGAAATGAAAATAAAACCTGAACTTTAAAAAGGAAACACTGACATTGAAACGCTCCTATTGGAACGAGTTGACGACTGTGGCTGCAGTTTTGTGTTTGCAGGTCAAGTCAAGCCATAGCGCTTTTTGTCATGTGCAGGGTATAAAACAGGTTTCCCTTTACACATAATATGAATAAACGGTCAATGTTTTACAACGCCGTTCGAGGTGACCTTCCATGGGAGGTTAATGTACAGTGAAACTCACTGCACGTCTCAGGAAAGCGACCGTGAAAACAGCTTTATCATCACTGGACTTCTTTGGTGACGGTGTGTATTCAACAAGGCTTATTTACGATGCCTCGTGAGAGCTGTTAGGTGGGAATGAACCACTCAGTGTTTGTACTGAGGGGTGTGATATGGCAGGCTACCAGGAATGGACAAACATTTTATTTCTGGAATACCAAGAGGTTAAAATGTTATTTTAGGGACCCTCAATAATTTCTTCACATAATATTATAGATATTTTTAGACTCTGTCCTATCTTTTACCCGCTTTATGGAGCCCTGAAAACCCACACATAGCCTCAGCTTCTCAAGGCAGCTCTCTGAAATGATAAGACATTTTCTTTGGGTAAAACATTGGGGAAGATTTATTTTTGTGCTGAGGTGCTCTGTAATTGAATAAACTGTGGAGAAATGATATTTTCCTAGTGTTCACTGGCATACCTTGTCATCACCAGTTAAAGTCATACCCGCAACGATTTCAGAGGGAAAATATTAACCTTACACCACCTCTTCCTCTGAGGCAGGGAGCTGTGTGCAAACCTTGATGAAGTATGGCTCTGAGTTGGATTATTTCACAAGACAGAAAGAAACCGAGGAAAAGCGAGCGGGTGCTTTTGGTTCAGAATTTTACAGATAATTTTAGTTGAGATTTTGTGCCTCTCAGACTGACACATCGGCTTTATACTGATTTCAGACCACGTCTGCACTTGGTATATACATTTCTACTCAGTTATTCCAGGGAGATAATGTTTTCAAGAGAGACAGAGATCCTCTAAAATTAATACACTTGCAAGCCAGTGATGGCAGTTGACCTTGTAAACTTTTCCAGCTTGCAGCCAAGTAAAGTTTCACTTCTGCTCCCAGCTCTACGATCTAATGAGGGTTGGTAGAGAGAGATGCGCCTGTTATCTGCAGGGCCTTGTTGTGAAATTAAAGGTCATTCTCACTGGATGAGCAACCCTGATACCTCATATCTCTTTCTCGCTGGCCAACGGGGAAATCAAATGCTATTAGAACGGAGAAGCGTCCTTTATCATTGCGGTCATTATCATCCAAATCATCACCCAGGCCACGAAGCATCATTTAGCCTCTCCATTTAACTTCTCACCAGCCGTGTGTCAAACATATCCACCAGTGACAATGTGTCCGGCAATATTGGGAGCTGTGGGGAATTATGCAGGAAGGAAAGCAATTAGCGGGCTGGAAAAGGATGGAGATTCAAAGGCAGGGCGTGTACAGTTATAGAACAAGGAGAAAGGGGAGATAGAAGTTAGAGAGCTGAATTACTTATTAATGTCACTAATGAGGGCAACACAATGGGCTTGAGCTTGAGCTAGGAAATGTACCTGCTGCTGTATAATGGAGGTAAATGCCCTGTGCCTGCTCATACCAGCGTGGCTCTGGATGCTGAGAGGATAAGCTCACTGAATCTTTCAGATGAACTTCAGAGATTTGACTGTGCTACAGCTACTAAGTAATGTGTTATGGCAATACAGTGACTGTTTTACAGTGACTGTAATGAGCGCTTTCATGTGAATCACACGACTGCTTGTGAAAGCATTTGTTTGTAATGATGAACATGGAGAGAAGTATGAAGCGACTGAAGTCACCTTCTGCTCTATGGAAGTTTGAGGTGTCGCTCAGCTCATGGTTTTGATTTTTAACCTTTGTTGGGTCACTGTTTTCAATAAAAAAACTCTAAAAACCTGCCAAGTGAATTGTGAATAGTGGAGCATTTGACAGTTAAAACAGTCACTTCAACAGTATTTGGAGATACCTGTCTTACTAGGAATTGAATAGGCTATCAGCTGTGTCTCTATTTGTTTACACTGTTTTGGGATGTATTAGCATGGAACTAACGTTTGGCCTACATTCAGGAATCAAATTTTGCTGAGAGTTGGACAAGACTCATCACTGGCTGCTTGTCGCACTGCAAACCAGGGGATCCACCAATAATTAGCATGTTGCTAAATAAAGTTACCTGAGAAAAAGACTTGCAAGCTTCCCTGTCTATTTTACCCGAAAGCCATCAACAGGAACGGGTTCGGTAGAGGTGCTAGGAAACAGAAGCTCATAAATACCAGCGCTGCCAGCAGGTTGCTCAGCTGCCTTAATTGGGCTGACAATATCAGAGGCCCAAACATTTTGCAAGATAGAGGATCGATACAACAGAGGATCAATACTCAAGGCTTTCAGTGTCATAAATTACCTCAGTTCCTCAGAAGCCAGAGTCCAGAAGGTTTTGTGATAGGCTATTTCGGTAATATAAAAGGTTTGTATCTGCTGGTGAAAAATGCCTCTTTTAAGAAGTAACTTAATGGTAAATTCAATTTTTGAGTTAGTGAATTACTGTATGTGAACACTCATTTTTTAAACAGGGGTTATTTTCCTTTTTTCAGTAAATCCAGTAATTCTGTATTCGAGAGTCCCTCAAAAATTGAGTTGCTCTTCAAGGATGTCCCTCTGTGTAATCTCTCATTTCCGTGTTTTTGTATATTCTCTTTAAATGATAGGTCTTTTGCATGAAAGGTATTTTGACATGCGACAGTAGGAAAAGATAAATTCCATTTAGCTGCTTCAGCTTCAGGGTCCTGGTATTGTGCATGCTGGCTCACTGTCACACTGACATGGTTTACTGGGACACTTGAATAGAACTGAGGTGTCCTTACTGTTATCAGTAACACCTGTGATTTTCAAAAAACCCTGATTTGAGAAAAGTTGGTATGCTGTGCAAATGGTTTTATGCACTGTTCCCAATTTTCTGCATTCTTGCTTGGAACAACTGAGCCTTTCAAGGACGCCCCTTCCAAACAGGTGTTTTTGGAGAATTCCACATCTTTCCCAGTCTTTAGTTGCTCCTTGTTTGAAACGTGTTGCTCCATCAAATTCAGAATAAGCAGATATTTACAAAAATTAATGAAGCCGATGAGGTGAAACATTAAATTTACTGTCTTTGTACTATTTTCAGTTGAGTCTGAGTATGTTTCATGTTTTGTTTTCTTTATTTTTACAGAGCGTCCTTTTCATCCATTGTCTACAGCTTTGTTCCAGATTTCTGGTCCAGTTTGATTAAATCGGCCTGACGATGATTTGCTACAACATAAAATTCATACACATCACTGAGGGCTCAATTAATGAGGAAATTGGGAGGAGTTTAGGCCAAACTGAATGCATAACTAAGAACAAACAGTGACATCATCAATATAACAGATGCTTCAGAGGTGCCTCTGACCAACTCCAAAGCCTCCACTACACTCACGTATCTGTATTAACATGAAAACAAGCAGTGACGATGCTGCAAACCCCAAGTTTAAAAGAGTTCAGCTGTACTACTCACTAATATGATATATTTCTGTGCCGGCATGTACATCATTTATCAGTCAGTGCACTCTCAGGAAACTGCAGGTTCAAATCCAAGCTGTAATAGTTAAATTATATCCACAGTTCATTCATAGTACATAATCAGAGGCAGAGCTGGCAAACTAAAAAAAGACTGTCCCAATGGGTACAACAGTCATTAAAAGTTTTGGAGCCTTCTCTCCCGATGTGTTCCCAGGATCCAGCTAGGATGACAGAGAATATGACGCCTTATTTTTTTGGTGAAAAGTGACGTTGGAGGCCTGGGAGAGGAGAGTTAACAGCTAGGAGCTCTCAGCAGTTCAAGCACTGCTCAGATGAAGATTTAAAAGCAGCGCCCAGTATGCCTCCCCTCACTCCCATTAAGGCAGGGCAGCTTTGCCAAAGAGTTTTGTGAGATGTCTCCTCTTTTTATCAGAGGCTGAAAAGCCCTGTGTTTCCTCTCAGCATGCCTGGTGCTAATTAGTTTAGCACACATATTACCCATGAGGCTTGTGAACCTCTGCTCCCTGACCAAAAGATGACCAAAGGAAGTCAACCAGAGATGGAACAATGATGAATAAACCTTAGTGGATGTTAGAGATAGGAGTGGAAGGATAATGAAAACAGGGCTCCCCCTGTGAATTATAAAGCATGATAATATTAAGATGGGATGGATATGATTTTTGCTTGTTTCCATTGTAGTACTACCAACTTGATTTCCATTTTTGTGCATAATCATACTGCCCTGCCAGCAGAGCAGTAACAACCTTGTTTTTCAACATCACGGAGAGGAGAAAGAGTCTCTTTGCCTGTTGAAAATATTAAACGCTTAGGGAAGAGTTTTAAAACAGGGCCACTATGCTTTTTTAATGAAAACTGGAACATGCATCCGAGAAAGCAGCCCCTCACTTCGCCTTTCCTCCATCATCATGCACCAAAAGAAACAGCACTACGATAATTCCCTGCTTTTGTCCAGCCTTGTTATCTCATATTCAAATTCTGCTGCCTCTCAGGAGGAGAGACATCCTTGAGTCCAGCTGATCTTTGTCTAACCTGCAAGGCTGAAGTTCTGGCTGTCCGCTCCAGTTGCCCAGGTTGACATACAAACATTGCTATCCCATATTAACATCAAGGGCTTTTTTTCCCCTTGCAAGGTACCCAGGGGAAAAGGAGCCAGTGGGGGCTGGGCATAGAGGCAAATACAAAATAATTCCCTCTGAAATGCCAGAATTAATCAGAGTCTCCTTTGAATGCAAGTTAACAAGCTATCAAACATCAGGCACCCTCAGCTGCCACAAGGCTCCTCTTAATAAAAGAGAGGGAGGAGGCGAAGGGGCTGAGCGTTTTCAGGTCAGGGAGGAAAAAAGGCAGGGATGTAAGGGCCTGGTCACAGCAGGGGGTTACCTGGTAATTGGGATGGAGAAGTAGTTAAAGTGATGGGCGGCAGGGTTCGGGGGCGGAGGGGGCAGTTGCAGGAAACGAAGGTCGGGGCGTGAACAAAGGAGGGAGGCATAGGAAGGGGGGGTGATGAGGGTAAGGTGGAGATGGAGGGGAAATGAAAAGAGACAGCGAATGTGGGGTCTGTGGAGAGTTCCTGGTTTGGAGGCATGTGGAGAGCGGCCTGATAGAAAAATGAAGGGAAACGGGGGATGAGGACGTTGGGAACAGGGCGAAAGTCAGAGTGGAACAATGCTGGAGGAGCAATTTCATTAAGGTGCACCAGGATGGGAGAGGAGATAGCAGTTTTTTTGTGTGCACCCAAAACTAAAAGGGTGGGGAGGGGGGCTTTAGCAGCAATTGAAGGGAGAAATTGGAAGAGGTGAGGTGTTTGTAATGGGGGGGGGCACACGAGATGGTGTGCTGGGGAGAGGAAGATTGCTGGTTTTTGAGTTACATTTTGCAATGTAATCACAGGGAGGGAAAGTGGAGGCGGGTATTGGGGGTGCTGGAGGAGGGGGATGGGGGTTGAGGGAGGTGCACTTGGGGATGGTGGTTGGCAGGCGGGGAGGGGGGGAAATGGGAAGCGGCGGCCGCGAGTAATGACAGCTGGGTGAAGGGAGAAGAGATGTGATTACACAAGCAGGAAGGGATACAGGTGATGAGAAAAGTCGCAGGGAAGCTTGGGAATGAAAGGTTTAGTGGCGGGGGGAGGAAGGACTGTGCTCACGTCATTCATTTTATTTTGAATAAGATATCCCGCTATTCACTAGAGCTCCTCGTGCCCTTGATCAAGGCTAAAATTGCAAAGCGCATGCATGTTAATTACTCAGAGATTATTCATTTAGCATCCTCTGTGTGCACTAAATGAATGCATATCTTTGCCGCGTGTTAGAGGCGGAGGCAAACAGCAATCGTCCCCCTCCGCTCACCCTCAGCCCTGCTAACATTGTGGTGTGCAAAGCCTATTACTAGTCTTCACCAGCAGCTTATCCCTCGCCATTGCAGGGAAGATTTTGGCCGAGCAAACATGAATGGCTTCTTTGCTCTGGAAAATGAGAGGTGCTAAATCCGCAACCATAACCCACTTCTTGCCTCGTGCACAATAGAAAGCCTTGGAGGAGATGACTCCGAGCAGTTTGAAAAACCTCCGGCATCCTCTCATGCAGGCATTAACACCCTTCTGAGAACATTTGTTTGACATTATGGCAGCCATAGCTGTGATGGACGGTGTTCGATTAGACCGAGTTTCAACAGGGGTGATGGGAGATTATATTTTTATTGCCTGTACAAAAAAAAGGAGACAGATGCCTTTTGAGATTTTTATCTGCATATGAAAGAGGAGGCTGAGAGCTTTGGACTCGCTCCAAAATGGCTGCCTTATCACTTTCAGAGCTCAACTGCATCTCTATTTCTGTCTCTGTCTAGGTCTTCCTTCTGTTTCTCCATATCATGTGTGTCTGACATTCCCAGTGAGCCTCTGGTATGTTCAAATGCAAAGTCAATTTACTGCTGAAAGAAAAATAAATGTGGTCTATGGATTGTACACACAAAGTACATGACAGTTCTGGTCCTCTGACCTTTGCTAATTAGGTGGATTTCTGAGATTCCCAGGATATCACGAGATCATGCAAGCCAGGAAACTATCTTACCAGCCTTCAAGTTATGCATTTGTAGCGAAACCACAGTTGTTAAGACCAATCAGCATCCCATGAGGAAATACTGGCGCCTCCTAAAGACGTTAACAAGGATGCTGCTAAAGCATCCGTTACATCAGACCTGGAGAGTATTTCTTCATTCAACATGCTTTCGCTCTTCTCCCGACTTCGGCAAGAGCCCCATTAGAACGTACAGTATGGTTTGTTGATCTGAAGTTAACCCGGGATAGACGGTGATAAACAGATGATTCCTCCAATCACCCACCCAGTATTTTTTGAAAATGTCCGTCCTTTTCCGAGCGAAAAGCTGCTGGGCTGAAAAATGAAGCCAACGTGGAAGCGCAAACAACTGCAGATCCTCAAGTGGCCACTTGAGGCTGGCTCCAAAAGCGAGTAAATCCCCATAGACCTCCATATTAAAATGCCGAACGTTACAACAGACATAAACAGATTTACACTTTTGTAGCTAATTTTTCCTGTTCGAGTTTAATATAATTCACCTTTTTAAATTGTATTGAGTCTTAAAATTATGCATCCTCAGCTACACCCATGCTCCACCTCTTCTTTGGAGGTAGGCAGAGTCAGACACTGCCAAGATGGTACCGGCCGGAGCGGCCACACCGGGCTTCACAACGGCTCTTCAGACACATATGGGTGACATCGATGTTTAAAACTGTCTATGCCCTTTTCCAAACTGTTTCCAAGGACAACTTCCCAGATGGTTCTTTGCAACAAACCATCTGGTGTATCAGGTTACCACCTGAGATCAGGGCTAATGTTTTCACTCATCCGACACTATGAACACCACGCTCTTTCCGGCTGAATGTACTGTGGATGCAGCTGGTTGTGCTGGGCATGTTACAGCTCCGTCATGTCTCCGTCACGGTTCCAATGTCCACATGTGTTTCAGAAATGGAGCATCGTCAAGAAGTCTGTTCTTCAGCAGCCGCCTTTCTAATTTTGTTAAGACTTATTTTGCTGATAATTTGCATGCATGTTTACAAATAAATGAGGCAACAGTGGCTGTAGCTTAATTTTCTTTTGCAGCACATAATTTTAGCTGTAAATTTTGAATATTGTGTATATTAGCAGTAGCAAAAAACATAGCAGACCATCAGATTCACAGATTCTGAGGAGATGGGACATACAAATTTATAGTGCACCTTGGCCCATAATAAAAAAAAACCCTCTTTCTCCACGCAGCACTTGAAGCAGCTCAGCATAGTTGATGAAGTTGATGTGCTTGTGTGATTCTTGCAATTGTTTGGTAGGGTTAGGGTTAGGGTTATATGTTATGTTACATGTAAAGACTATTGGTGGCTCCAGTGTTGCCTTGGTTTATACTTGGTAAGACATCTAAATATATCAAACCTTTGAGTTTTTCACATTTCAAACACGTATGTGCCTTGTATTATGACAGCAGCAGACATAAGATATGAATGCAGACAAACAAAGTGTTTAAATTAAGGAGTGTGTGTGCATTTACATGAGGTTTGAACAAATGGCAACGTATGCAGCCGGAGCTCAACACAGTCGCAGCCGGTGGTCTAGTACCTTCTTGCATCTAAGACTCCTTCAAATGATCTACCCATTCAGGAAAGCGTATTTCTCCCAATTTCATGTGCGGACAACATCAAATATTCTGCCTTTGAAGATGCTGTGCTCATTTCACAAGATTTCAGGAGGCTTATTTTTGTTGGATCTAAATTAAAAACTGTTTGACACCTACTTGAAATCCACAAAATCCTTGAAACGTTCTCAGAAAGGGAGCTTCAGAGGGAGCGATCTGTGCAATCATCCTTTCAAGCTTGTGTTATTGTGCGTCTGAAGTCCAACAAGATGAACTCCAAATGAAAGATTCCAAGCTCTATTGTAAATACACCAGTGTGGCATATAAGATGGTCAACGGGGAGATGGTAAAGACTTGGTGTGTTTGGGTGTGTGTGTAACAGAGACAGAATGAGAAGGGGCTTTGATGCACATTTGTGAGTGTGTGTTCAGGTGTTCTCTCATGTCTTTGTGTGTTAACGTGTGCACACCTGCAGTTCCTGTGCAACCTGCAGAGACGTGGCTGCATCTGTATGCGTTGTGCGTTTGTTGACATGTTTCTGGGAAGATATTTGTCTTTGCATGTATGCGTGTAAGAGAGCAGATGTTGTGTGTGTGCTCTGCTGAATGACTATGCATGTGTTTGCAGAGTGTCTGGGAGACGGAGGGCTTTGGCTTTCATTTGTTTTGTTTTTTTTGCTCCGTTCTTGTCTTGGAGGGGGGGTGGCAGGGATATGTCAGTGCACTCGCCTTGACAAACATCAGTTATTAAGAATCTGCTCAGAATCCTGATTTAGAGAAGTCCGTGTGTGTACGTGGCCACCCGCCTTTTGTTTGAAGTCGTTTTCTAAAGATTTGAAGGTGCCCAGCTAGATTTATTCACTCCCTTCACTTAAAACTTAATTTTATTGCTCACTGTTGGTCTGTCAATTTGTCAGCTCCCGGCAACGCCTTTTATTTCTAATCACATCAGCGCTGAGATTAACTCGAGGGAGCCAGCAACCATAATCAATTCTTTGTTATTAATAATTAATCCACTCTGTGTGATGAAATATTCTGTATCAAGTGCAGATGTTAAATGTGGATTTCAGAGCAAATCAGGGAAATTGAACTATATATTTTTGTTTGCGCCGCTCATCATTTGTCTTGAAAGGATGTCAGAGCAGCGGGTCGTGTTGAGGAGGCACATAATGCATGCTGAGACTGACGGACTCGCCGTGCGCTGGGATACTGATCATTAGTTTGTGAAGAATGAAAGCAAGGACGCAGAGACATGGCCAGGAGAGGAAAGAGGAGAGATGAGAGACGGAGGGTTGGAGGGGAAAAAAAGACAGAGAACAATGCAGCACAAGCTGGTGGGCTTAATGATAGCGCTACAGGCAGCAGACACGGGGTCAGCGCTAAGCTTTACATGAAGCACGCTAATTGTAACATTCCTGCATTCCTGCTACCATCCATTACCATCAAAACCAGGACCAGACGAACTGTAGATCTATATTCATAGCTCAGAAAATGACACCCAGAGAGAATAAGCTGACCTGTATTCTCTTCTAAAAGAACTACAGTTTTGTTGTTAATGACAGAAACATCTGCCAGTGGTAACAGGAAGGAGGGTGAGGTAGAGGTGGAGGTGGAGGGGGGTGGTTAAGAAATAAAAGATCACCTTGATCACCTTGGTGTACGCTGAACGTTGGCTTCCCAGGTTGGCCTCAAGGTTAAGATGGCTCGTTATTTTTTACGGTCCTCGTTAAAGACGCAGAGAGCTAGTGGGGAGGCAGCCGAATGTAAGTGTTTTTTTTCTTTGCCATGAAAAAAGGTATTCAACAGGGGCCCCAGTCAGGGTCCCACCTGATCGTTTTTGTCTTAAGTGTCCACACACACACAGACACACACACAGCTCAAGGTGACTTCCACCCAGAAATTCATTATTTTTTTTAAGTGGAGAGAGATATGGTTATATTTCCTTGGAGGATCATGCATGTGTGTGTATGTGTGTGTGCGTGTGTGTGTGAAAGAGAGAGAGAAAGAATGTGTGTATGTTTTAAATGCAGCCTTATTACTTTTCAATGACACTCCAACTCCTTTTTTCATTATTATTTTTCACAATAATGTTCAACCCTGGATATCGTCGTGAATGACATTGAAATATAACCTCCCAAATGAATGTTTTATTTACCTTTCATGTTCAAGTGTACACTGTGCCAGTTACTGTAATTGCATGGAGTGAGCGTTCTCAATTTCTATTTTGTCTTTTCTGCGGTGCATTATTCATTATCTCAGAGCAGTTTTTATTCAAAAGGCATTATTCAGAGATTGAAAGTTGTCTGGATATTGTGTCAGATTGGACTGGTGAGCAACTGCAGACAATCCCGCCAGCCACTCATGAACTTGTTATAACACAGACATTGAGATGTATAGTTCGCTTTCGCTTTGAGAGTCAGTTGATTAAATGAGACTTTGCATTCGCACCATGTATTCTGACGACGTGGATGTGTGCAGAAATGCAAGGAAAATTATGTTTCATTGCTCAGGAGGCTTGAGGGCTCATGTTCCTGCAACACCGTGGGCTTGAATCCAAAAATGTATTTAACCAGGATGGTCTCCTGTGATGTAAATGGCAAAATGGCAGCACAATTATGTTTAACAAATCAACACGAGAGTCAACATGCATTGAAAGACGCAGCAAGAAGATGGGGATAAAATAGGGAATGATGGAAAGTGGAAAAGAAAAAGAGCATGAAAGTAATTTGAAACACATCAATTTCCATGCAATATTAAAACTGCAGTGATGACTTGGATTGTTGCTTTGGTACCTAACTGGCTTAACAAAGCTAACAAAGCCTCATTTGTTGCTTTATTACAGTTTCCTTTGTTGCTTCTTCTCTCCTTTGCTGTTATTGCTTTTACAATTATGGACCCTGACCTCACATTTCTAAGAACTACTAGGATTTACACATGTTCACAGCAGTGTAACAGAAAAATAGAAAATAAAACAGGAAGATTGGGTGGAAGTAGAAGTATTCATTTAATCAATGGAAAACATTCCATGATAAGCCCTGCATTCAAAATCCTGTTTAAGAGAAAATAATATCAGCAAAATGCACATAAAGGATGAAAATATTCATTATGCAGCAGAATTACCCCATCTGAGTTTTATTATCATACATTATATCACTGAATTATTATTATCAATGAATGCGTAAGCATTTTAAAAGCCCTGAAAACTTAGTTTCAAATCTTATGTTTTCTTCATGACTTTCTAAATATTCTAACATAAACATTCCTGACTTAATAAGTAGCAATCAAAGTTCAAGTTTTGCAGAAAAAGCTTTATCTATTAAGCGTTTCAAAGTCAAAACCTCAGCTACTCGGCTTCATCGGGACTTTGTGGGTGGGTTGACAGACAGCGGCCTTGAAACATGAGAACAAAACAACACATCTGTTGCCACACTTTGATTCTGATTGGTGCAGGGGAGCAGTGACATCACATTTTTCCGATGAGTAAGAAAAGTAGAGGCATAAGTACATAGATGGAACTCTGATACGAAATTCTGCTCAAACAAATTGCTCATGAAGGACCACAGTGATCAGAGCAAGACGCTGATTGGCAAAATCTGCACCTTTAATATTGAAGCTGGTCAAGGTGGAGGTCATTTTAACAAGTTTACGCAGTTGGGCAGCATAATCTATAACAATGCATTTCATTTCATCTGCAAAGTAACCAGTACCTATAGCTGTTGAATGTAGTGGAGTAAATAGCCCTACAGTAGAGCGGAATATAAGCAGAATATAGTACCTCAGAATTGTACTTAAGCACAGCACTTGAGTAAATGCACTTGGTGTTGCCCATAGAAATATCATCTCTAAACCAGCAAGTTAAAAGTTAAAAGATTAACACGAGCATTTGCATAGAGCAGCGGGTGCTTAGTGTGCATCACTGCGTCTCAGTAGAAAAAGAGCAATTTCGTTAGTAAAGGTAAATCATTACGTCCTCAGAGCTATTAAAATGAGCTGCTCGAGGTGAGAAAATAACATGCAATTTGTGCATCACTGATTAAAAAAAAAATTGCAGGAGTCTTGTTGTTGTTGACGTGTTCCGGAATGTCATTTTAAGCCAGTTTTCATTTCCACGCCTCTCCCCTATCTCTCCCTGCTATTTGCCGTGTGGCTGGAGCCACGCCAACCCCATTACTCCTACAAGACTGTAACTCGCGGCCTCATTGACAGGGATGTGACAACAAGCCTTTAGACAGAGAGGAAATCATTCATCATTAACCACGCAGCCATGGAGGAGACGAACACATCTGTGCCAGCGATAAGGCTTCGCCGGCGCCGCGCTGCACCACTCGGCGCCTGTTTCACGCGGGCTCTTTGGCATCCTCACCTCTGCTTTGCTTTTGTGTTTGGGAATGCTAATTGGTAAATGTCCTTCACGAATCCTTGTTCAGAGCCTCCCCAGTGAACAGGGAGACAGAGAGGTGAGAGACAAAGTGCTACAAAGAGGAGGGCACTGGTAAGACTTTTACAAAGAGCACTTAGATATTGCTGGATGTTTTGTATAATACCTTCTTTGAAGAGCTTTCTCAAGAGATATTCTAAAAGCCTGCAGTAATCCTTCTCTCGTCATGTCTGGGTCTGAATCAGCATCAGTCCAACAGTGGTAAGATGAGATAATCTTCCCACATGTCTCTCTACTCAATTCCATTCTTTCAGCGTCTTCACTTCAAAATGGAAACATTAAGACCCTTGCTTTGCAGTAGATGGGCGCAGACTTAAACTTTTGCCTTTGTTTGATTCCATTCGGTGGCACTAGCCCTCTCTGCTGCCGCTGCCGCAGGCCAGCATTGTTATTAATGTGGTAAAAGACGTCAATCAGCCAGAGGCAGAAGGCCGAGGAATGCCTCATTCTGAGACAAGCATTTTTTGTCATTGACTGTGCCAAGGGAGCCGGTATTGGCCAATTGTTAACACATCCATCTGTGTTGTAGGCCCAAAGCAATGTTTATATTGGATTACTTCATCTCACAACATGCCACTAATCACCCCTCTACCTACAAGACAGTGAAGTGATGGCGAGGCTGTTTCCATACTAGCTGCACCTGTGGCTGTCAGTTGAAAGTATCTATGGATTTCTAGCCATGCCAGGCCATGCACAGGTCTAGGAACAGCGACATCAGTCTTTCAGTCTGTCAACCAGTTTGGTGCAGACTGAAATATCTCAACAGCCTTGGGATGATTTAGAGTGAAATTCTGTCCAGTCATTTGTGATCCCCATAGGATGAATCCCACTGATTCTCTGACTTTTCACCCAGCATTACAATGAGGTTGACATTTCTGGTTTATAGTGAAATGTCTCGACAACTATTGGATGGATTGTATTCAAATTTCAAGATGACTTGTAAAAGTTTTGGTGATGCCCAAAGGATGATTCCCAATGGCTGACTATTCATCAGGTCAGAATTTTAACTAGTCCAGTGCTTTGGTTTATGTCCAAGTACAAAACTATTGACATTTTCATCAATCTCAGCTGTACTTTGTGTTTTGTGCTATTTAGCATGCTATTATTCTATAGTGCGATGTAAACATGACAAATAAAAATAATCGCATTAAGCTCAAAGCTCTACGTTGTCTAGTTCAGGGGTTTTGGTTTTAGAGGTCTGTCAGAGGTTCTTCAAAAAACAAACAATATGTAATATGTGAATCCCATTTCCTGCATTTTTATATTTATCTAGCAAATGAGTTGTCAGCAGTATAATAAAAATGCATATAAATTGCTATTATCAATACACTAACATGACTTATAAATATAATATATAATATAATATATAAATATTGCATGTGCTTCTGTTCTTTCCTGCTGTGTCTTGTTCAACACTGTCTTATTAGTTGAACACTGACTGTAATAAATGAGATACATAAAATTATTTTTTACCAGAAAAATGTGTAGAGGAGTTTGCAGCGTTATTACAGCCCTGAGTAATGTCTGTAGGACTTCCTCCCAGCCTGCTGGTATAACCTCCACCAATCAGAGCGTAGCACCGCTGTGAAGCCTGAGAGGCGAATTATGTTGGACACACTCGTTATTCCTTGTAAAGCTTAATTATTGAGCACATGGTAATACAAAATGACCGAGGTGAACATATCAGCATTTTTATTGTCTCCACTCTCCTCTGTCCTGTGGATTTTGGCAGCTGGACAGTAAAAAGATTCTCTTTATAGAGATTTTAGAGAGTAAATCAAACCGACACTGTTAAAGTGGGTGGAGTGACTGTGTGTGTGTGTGTGTGTGTGTGTGTGTGTGTGTGTGTGTGTGTGTGTGTGTGTGTGTGTGTGTGTGTGTGTGTCCATGTTGTGGGGACATAATTCTGTTTAAACAGTCGCATTATGGGGACTCGCCTTCTTTATGGGGACAAAACAGAAGTCCCCACAATGTAAATCATTTCATTTTAGGGTGAAGACTTGGGTTAAGGTTAGGGTAAGGTAAGATTTAGGGTTCGGTTAAGGTTCGGATTATGGTTAGAATAAGCCTTTGGGAAATCTATGTAATGTCTATGTAATGTCCCCATAAATGATGGAAAAATGGCCGTGTGTGTGCATCAGCTGCCACCAGCATGTAGTTCTAATTGTTTTACTCAGAATGGTTTAGAAATGTCTGTTATCATAGTTACAATCAAGCTCACATGAAAGAAAATCTGTCCAATTGTACATAAAAAAACCCACGATATTATACAGTATATGAGTTCTTTGTGGGTAAAGGTCACCCTGTAAATACTTTCAGCCTAAACAAGCTTGACTGGACTGACTTCACAGGAATGACTCGGGGACTGAGAAAAGGATGAGAACTAAACTGATGAAGAACTATTAGCACACATCAGTGCCTCAGGACATAATAAGTGGGTTCGCTGATAAGCAAATACTAGCATACACTAAACTAAGACTGCGATTGTGGTAAACATTGGACATGCTTAGAATCCGCATGGTAGTGTCGTAATTATGAGCATGTTATCGCGCTGATGTTAGCATTTAGCTGAAAGCACTGCTTTAGTACAGCAGAGTCGCTAAAGTGGCTGTAGACTCTTGTCTTGTCTACCTCCCTGTCACACTGGGGTATATTGCTTTGCTATTTTCTTGAACCACCTGCCAGTATTGTTATATACACATTGAAATATGCAGGCTGTGATTTGATCCCGTATATCCCTGTGCAGATTAGGGCAGTGTCAGTACAGGATTACCCTGGTAATTCATGTAATGCTGCTTCGCCACAGTTAATTTCCCTGTGGATGAGCGGAGAGAGTTGAGTTATACACTAGCGTGAGCTCCCCAAACTACAGTGTATCATTGCCTCACAGTTCTTCATCTCCTCAGCATGTTTGGTATGCAGAAGACATGACTTGGGGTTTCTGTCTTAACGGCCTGTCGTGTATTTATTATGGGCATATGGCTCCTGTGATTGAGGTGTGGAGACGTCTTTCCATTGAGCAGCAAGCTGCTGAATGCAAATGGGATATTTGTAATCATAAGGCAATCATCATGCAGTCGGAGTTCCAATCATCATTGTCATCTGGCTTCTCTTTTAAAGTTGTGATGTTACAATGAGGAAGCATGATGTGTAAAATCAACACAACGCAACAGTAAATGCAGCTGTAGCGAAAGAAAATTGAGTCATAGCTCAGCGCTGGACTTAAATCTGAGCTGATTAGTGTGAAGTCAAAAGCATATAGTAAAGCTAACCTCTGCGGAGCCGGGTGTTTGTGGTGAGGAGGCCACAGGATAAGCTGAAATCCCGCGTAATTATCACTCCCTGTGGAAATTAAGGCTGACCTTTCTAAGTAGAGCCGCTAATAGAATTCAGGGGAGGAATAACTCACTCACATATTCACTCACAGAATGTCCCGTCAGCAATATTACAGCTGATTTAAGGCAAGGTTGGAAAAGGTCTTCTTGGAGTTTTTGCTCTGAGTTGATGCTGGAGAGACTTTAACAAGGGACTGCCACTTTGGCATTGGCTGATTTGCCACCCATGCATTTCATCGGAAGTGTCTCAGTGAGGCACTTTCTAGATAATCATTTGACAAGCTGCAGCAGCCCTATTAGCCCTCAAATATTTTAATTGGCTGAGGGAAAGTGTATGGAGAGAGGTTTCCGATCTAGGTCCACTCTGCAAAAATGAATTCTTAATTTAGAGAAAATGTTCTTTTTAAACCTCAGTACACAACCACACACATGCACAAATCTGTGTCAACTTGCATGCATGCAAACACAACACATACACACACACATGCGCGGTAAGAACACACACCCCCACATTAATATACTTACACAGACCTAGAAAAGTCTTACAGAGTATTTTTGCCCCTGGCGTCCATAATTCTCCACTGATTACACTGAGTTTGGTTTAATGGAAGCCCCAATAACCCAGGCTGGAGAACACACCACCATCACACACACACACACACACACACACACACACACACACACACACACACACACACACACACACACACACACACACACACACACACACACACACACACAGACTGGGAAGCTGCAGAGCAGTGCTGTCAGATAGAGACAGAAAGAGGACGGAGAGATTAAATTCTGCCGAGAGTTTTTTGTCTGTGAGATTGGTTCTTAACGTCCCCAGCTCCCTTCACACTCCCTATTAGTGCAGTGAAGAAGAGCGAGGATGGAGGCAGGGCTGGGAAAAAAAGGAAACTTCAACAGAGACAGCACTCAGAGGATACTTAACAATGTTATTAATCCATTAATCCTTGTTTGACATTTGCCAATGTATCACCCCTGATTGCTCTTTCTTGCAGAGCTGCAGGCTACAGTAGGTGTGTGTACGACTGTGTACATCCTTTTTCCTTAATGGCTTTCCAGCGTCCCCACAAGAATGGAAAGATGATGAAAACCCACCGAAGTAAGAACATTTAGTTTGTTTCCAACTGCACAGGGTTAAAGGTTGACGCAATAAATTGTTTCTGGATGTTGCTCTGTTGCTCTTTGTGGACACTAAAATCATCCTCATGCTTAAGACCGCTGAGTAATGGCATTATCTCAATGCAGAGGAAATGATGGCCTGATGGCAGCAGCCCTAACACTAAATGGTAAGTGATTTTAAAAGCTGTGTTTAAATCTGTCAGCATTTCTAAGGAATAAAATAGGCATGAATGAATATCAAATGGGCTGTTCTGAGTCATAGGCAATTCTCTCCCTGGTTGCTCACCTGAATCCACATGAATAATATTCAGGTAGTGTAGTATTTTATTTTCAAATGTATAAATTAATAAGGCCATATTAAAGACAACTGATTTTTGGCCACTTGGTATTAGTGTTATGATATCACCTCGTAAAGTTGGTATGTGTTGGTAATGTCTTAGAAAACAGTTGCCTGTTTACACATACAGCCAACGCGGAGCAACATTGATTTGATTTAGCATTGATTTGGACAAATGTAAGATCAGTATTCACTGTCCTTTCAGCTTTTTTGGTTTTCATCAACTGCTGAGGTACAAACGTGGCTTGTCAGCTGGTAAACACTCCAGTATGTTCACCAGCTAGCTGCTTGTGTCTGTGCGCACGTAGTGCATACAGGGTTTATCCGAGCTTTTTTGTTGAAAACAGCTGCCTGCTGCTGAAAAAAAAAAAAAAAAAGTTGATGAGAACTGTTAGAGTGAATCAAAACAATGAAGAAAACTGCTCTGCGTACCCATTAATAAGAGTCGCAATCCTTTTCATATTACACGCTATATCATATTTCACAGTCATTTAGCCTATTATCAACATAAGATATCAATGAGCGCAGCTTTAAAATAATGCTTGTAGCAGTGTGTCACATCACATTTAACTATTGTTATGGAACATTTTTGTTCTTGATCTGCGCGGCATGATTTTGGTAAATCCTCATCCTGAGTATAGCATCCTCCAAATTATTGTTATGGCAGGTTTTTTTTTAGTTTCTTTCTCTTTTTTTTGTTTAGCAAAGTGTGACCATGTCTGTGAAAATCCACGCAGCTGATGCTGTGCTTTCAACCCTTGTATCCAATATGGATTGGGTCGGGGTGGGGTGTATTGATGCTACCACTGGGAGGTTATATCATTGCACCCCCCCACTGTTATTTATTCCATTATGTTAGAGCGAACATGGGATTCCTGTAAGTCAAAGCACAATGAGCTGTCAACAAGTGAACTGTGCACGACCACAGACAGCTGGCGTTTTTCAGAATCTGTTGCAAACGAACACAGAACTGTTACAAAAAATCCTGTAAATTCTGGCAAAATAAGCCTAAAACACCAACCCAAATTAAACTGAAAGCAGTTCTTGAACCACTGGAGTAGATGCATGGTTTCGGTCTGTTTGAAATAACACTGTTTTATCCCCACTCGTCAGAATCACTGTGAGTGCCACTGGCATTGGTAAATAAAAGTTTGAATGCACTGAAGTAGCTGGCTTTCCACTTGAAATTGCTAATTTTCTTTTTCTTTTATTATATCTTATTTCGATTGCACCTGCCTCAATCTTTACACAAAAGAAGAGCATGAGGCACTTCCCGTAAATGTGGACTCTCATTGGCTATTGTTGACTGTGGACATGACACAGAGGGTCCTAACTGTTGTTGTTGGCCTTACTTGTACTTGCTGTCGTGATTATATCTTGAAAAAGTTTGCATGAATCCCATCCCCGTCGACGAGAATCTTTGCATTCTAACCACGTGTCCTTATTATCTCATTTTGGACATGAGTATCTGCCAAATGAATGTAATGAGATGTAACTAACTTTTGCAAAAAAAAAAAAAAAAAAGCTTCACACAGCAGGGAACAAGGTGAACTCTTTTAAGTCCAGGAACCTCGGTCTGCATGTTGGACATGCTTAAAAAAATATCTACATGGACTATTTCCATATGGGTCAGGAGCCAGGACATGTATGTGTATTGTATGTATCATCTTAAACACAGCATGTAGTCCCAGCTTCAGATATCAAAGCGTACCATGCCAAGTATTTGAAAAGGCGCCTGCATGTACTCATGCTGTATTTCCACCGCTGTTTTTTCCTCCCGATCCACCACATATGAGTTTCCACGTTTGTTCAACATGTTTTTCCCTGAAGCCCAGCGTGATTTGTTTGTCACAGTCACACAGTGTTCGTCACAGTCTGCTGTAAAATATAATGATGTTTAGAGGCAGAATGTTGCAAGGCTCATCACACCCACTTTTTTTTGTGTGTGTGTGTGAATTATGTGAAAAAATGAAAGAATACTTTAACCTTTGAATCAGAAAGGATGAAATCCTGCATTTCCAGGACGTCTTGCTACTGCTGGTCGGGGCTGTGGGTGCGACCTGTCTGCTGCTGAATGTGTTTCAGTCTGGGCTCTCATTGTTTGAGTGGAAAATAATCAGAGCTGTGGATTGGCGGTGGTGGAGCACTGTGTGTGTGTGTATGTGTGTATGTGTGTATGTGTGTGTGTGTGTGTGTGTGTGTGTGTGTGTGTGTGTTGTGGGGGCAAGGAGAGTGGGGGTTTAGAAAATAGAAAATTGAAAGCTCTGTTGTAATCTCGAGCCCTATCAACTCTCTATCCATGTCCTGATATCGGAAGCCCGACGCACACGTGCCAACACTCATACTCGCACATAAACACACACACACACACGCACGCACACACACACACACACACACACACACACACACTGCTGAAAGCATGCAACTTGGCTCCTTTCTCTCACCCACTGTTCCCTAAATCCCTGAACTGTCATCTCACACACAAACACACACATACGCACAGCGCAGAAAAAGACAGCTTAGTGACGGTGTTTGGTTTCATTATCAGCACCACCTCTGTTGCGGAATGACAGGTCAAAGGTGTTGAATTTAGAAAGCTCGGATTCATTGCGCGCACCACGCATGCACGCGCGCGCGCACTCACGCACACTTGATCTTTGCCATCGCTTGCAGTTTGGCGTGACAGTAAAATGCGAGGCATTAGAAACGAATGAGCAGAGAAAATAATCAAAGCACTGTCAGCGCTCGCTGGCAGGCCGAGCTGATTGCCATACAAGCAATTTACTTGTTTGATTGACTGACACAAAAATGGCTGCTGGGCTGAGATTGAATTCAGGCTTGTCTTGGGGCCAGATATTGCGCGGATGCAATAAGCATAATAATGCAGACATGATCGATTCATCAAATGATATTCTTTATTACAAATGAGTTTTCGTAATATTTACAACTCTCAAATTGCCGTCCAGAGGGACCCCTGAGATCCAATCACACACTTATTATCAGTGTCTTTCATTGGGGACGCACTCTGAGGGCCCCTGGACTGCTACATGACTGTTCTTTGTTTATGATTTATAATTGCAGTCAGTTTAACAGTGGCACCGCTGGGGCTTTGATTCTCTTTGATCTGCGCCATTAAAAACAGCTCCATGCATTATGTAGGGCCTGTTTGGTGTGTAAACGATGTTTAAGAAAGCTAATAATTGCTCTGTCTGTCTCATATTTCATCATTTATTCATAGGAAATGTGAAAAATGCAACACGGGGCCTCTTGCTTTTTGCTGTCGTTTGATTTATTAACCACCTAGATAGGCCTAATTAGAGAACTTTCTGGAATAGTTGCAAAACAGAAACACAATTTTGACTTCTCCTCTCCTGTTCTCCGGCTTTTGTAGCTGGCACGCAGCTGAAATGAGCTCATTTGCACCAATATCAGACAGCGCTGAGCGATCCGATGACAAGCTGTTGATGTGTCGAGACGTGGAAAGCAAACAGCAAATCTGAATGCATAATGTGGTCCAATTAGTTCCAATTATCGCATGCTGTCACATATTTGTCTTAAGTTGCAGGTTTCCGTTTATAATAGAAGCAGCGTGACACTCAGGTGGAGAGGCAAGGTCTGAAACATGTTGGAGTCTTACAGGAGAGCACTGCTGGATTCAGCAGCAGGCATCTGGTCATTAATGAAGATGTGGGCACTGGAGGGAGAACGATTTCAGAGGGGTGGGACGAGCTTGTCTTTTTTGACAGTTGCTCTGTGTGCATTTCTTTTCAAATGGGTCATTTTTGATGAATTCCTCCCACCTGATTACTGATGCTCACCTGCTTTTGAGCTTTAACTGAAATTAGAATGCACTGTAATGAGAAATCAGCATAACACTGCACGTCCTTGATGTCTGTTTTGATCAAAAAGTAGAAACCTAATGCAGAAATGTTCTAACACAGGTCATGAAAGTTTGGTAACTTGATTGGTCGAATATGGATGCAGGCGGGCACTGAAAAGAGCTCACAATATCAAAAAAGGTTGGAGCTTTTTTTTTTTGTAACGCCATGACTGTGACAGCTAAATAGCTAATGGTATGCAACCAACACTTCTGTAGATTTGCAGTTTAAGGCTATGATGTGCTCAATGCAGTAGTGCACCGTGAAAATCAACAGCACGTCTTCTGAGCAACACCGGCCCTGCAATGTTAATCAAGCACTGAGATGGGAAATGTCCAAAAACAGTTTGAAAAATGCTGGAATACCATTTTACTTCATTTCCTTCAACAAAAAGTGAGGAGAATTCAAATTTGAGTTTGACTTTAATTCAAAGAGAATAAATAAATCTCAAAGTATCTGTTAGTCTCTCATGATGGAGTGTGAAATGATGCAGCTCCCATCTTGTTTTTACCTCGCGTAGGAGGCAGAGAGATTTTCATATTCCGAGTGGCTATGCTTCCACTACAGCGCCTGCTAACACTGTGCCCTGAGTAGCAAACGATGATAAATTGAGCCTTGACCTTGTCCTCTCTGCAAGCCTCTTCACTGTAATGAGAGATGCTGCACTACGCAAATGCCGGTAATTACACACATACACACAAATGCAGACGCAGACACATGCGTGTGCGCACACACCCGTCAAACTCCGAGCTTTAATTATTCAAAACAAAAAAACCAAAATAGCATCAAGGATAGAGTATCTATTTTTACTCCAAAGTCGGCTGATCTTTCCAAGCAGTTTCCCACAATGCACCGAAATCTGTCATCAGCAGCGATCATTAGGGCCGCTTCGGAGAGGTTTTTCGAGAAGAGAAGGCTGTTAGCACATGTAAACACGCGGCACACAGAGGGATCTATCCAAAGACAATGTCAGACTGTGTTGACAGAGCTTTTGTTCATATCTTTGTCCCAGTAACACGGTGGAAAGAGAGCTTTGGCGTGGGTGCCATTTCATGTTGCAGGCGTTGCAACTGTAACTTGTAGGCTTTTGTTTTCTGACAGCTCATGCAGATGAAGAGGATCACTCTCTGATTATATTGACAACCCTGAGGCATCATTAAAGCACCGTCTTTGTGTTGTAAATAAACACCTGGGAGACATGAGACTGAGAGAAAGGGAGACAGGAAGGAGCAGATGAAGACAGTTGACAGCCATGCAGGGATGGAAAAACATATCTGCAGGGTTTGTTTGTTTGTTTGTTTTAGCTAAAGCATCCCTTTTTGGGGCTATTTACAGTCAGAAACAAGCAGATCATTAAAATGCATCTCCTGGTCTGAAGCAGGTTAGTGAAGCTCCAGTCAGATCACAGATTGTGCTGACTGTGGTATGTAGCGCAATCCGAGCTTGTCTCAGTGATTACATGATTAATCAAGCCAACCATGAGCGGCCGTAATGATCACCACTATCTTTCACACTGATAATGAACCATTCATTTGTGCTAATTTGCTATGGGAATCTAGTAATCTTCCCCTTGAGTTGAGACGGAAAATGAGCCATCGTAATCTTCTTATTGAGTTCACTGTGTTTGTTTGTTTGAATGTGGGTGTGTGTGTGTGTGTGTGTGTGTGTGTGTGTGCGTGCAGGGGGGCTTTGTGTGGGAGAGTGAATGCAAGTCAGCACATTTCCCACTCGTGTGAGAAGTGAAGCTACAGTTCAGGCCATGAAAATGTGGCTCCATGTTATTCACAGGGGAGGTGAGCACAGTATGTCACCTGTGGACAGTCATCCTCTCCTTTTACCTGTTTAGGTGTTCTTACTTTTTTAATGTAACACTTGGTGAGTTGGAAACTCACTCAATGTCAGACGTGTGTGTGTCCTTGCATTCTTTTACACCCGAGTGATTTCTCCTTGTGTCAGATTATTAGTTTCTATTTCTGCATGCATGGCTACTTTGTCACTTGCCAGCGGTTTAGTGCCCCTCCTCTTATAAGCCCCATGCCACCCCTGGATATTTGTTGTAGTGCTGACACTGCTTTGTGTTAATTAGCAGATGTTCGCATGTTAACACAGTAACACTGTTGGAACTGTGAACATGCATGGTGATGTAGCTTAAAGCGCTAGCGCGGCTGTAGACTCTTAGTCTTGTTTTAGTCAATAGGGTAGAAGCTTATATAAAAATGTTTATTCAATTATTGATAAAAAAAACTACATATATACAGTATATATATACATATTTTTTATAGTGTATGTATATGTATAAGTATACATCAGCAGCAATAGTATGATCTATCTCACAGAAAAGGGGAAAACTAATGGTGACTCACACACACACACACACACACACACACACACACACACACACACACACACACACACACACACACACACACACACACAAATCTGCCGTTGTATGGGGGAATATAGGGTGCACACGCACGTGGTGTGTGTTTGCAAGCTGGAAAAAACAAACAAACAGGCGTCCATATTGTTCATTCCTTTTGTTGAAATGTTTATCACCAATTCCAGGACTTCAAACTGCATGGTAAAAGAAACTGCCTGGCAACTTCAACTACAGTAACTTCAGATGGCTGACAAATTAACGGTGAAATCATTTCCTCTCATGTCGAGAAGAATCTTTCAGCAAATCTTCCATTTTGCAGCTAAAATCACATCTCAACTTCTTTGTAGCGGTGGCCTCATTCTGCTGTAGTGGTCTTATTGTTATGAAAGCATGTCCATAGAGCTCACTGAGTGCACTGTCTGCTTGAGTCACAGCAGGGTAAGGCAGATAGTCATAATGGTAATGCATTTTAGCATTTTAGTACTAAGTGCAGCTGTTGTTCTGCTGCATACAGTAAACACACTAAGTATGCACAGGAACGTCTGTTTCCTGAAACATAGTGGTGGACGAGAGTGCTGTCTTACACAAACACAACAAAATCTCCCACAGGTGTTCATTTGGGTTGAGATCTGATGACTGTGAAGGCCACAGCATATGATTCGCCTCATTTTCATACTCATCAAACATTCAGCGAGCCCTCTGCCCCATATGGAAATATCTGCATCACACATTTCTCACTTCTCCACCTCATTGTGTACTTTCTTCATACAGTAACTCATCCAAACTCCACTGTTGAGCAATGTTGTCAACTGACCCGCATTATGATGATAATTACAGTATTTGTGCATGACATCACCGGAAACACTAGTAAGGAAGATAATGACAATGATGATGAGTGGGGCCGACATTGACAATGACGATGGGGAAGTGGATGAAAATCGATAAAACAACCCCGACAACGGCTGCAGGTGATATCGTGAGTTTTCAGCCGGTGGCAGCACTTCTACTGCTCTCTCTTCCTTAACATCACACTCTCATCTCCCAATCTGCAGACGAGGGGAATTGTCCCATCACTTCTGCTGAGTGGGCAGCCATTTCAAAGTATCAATTGGACACGTGTCAGAGGAAAGTTTTTGCTGCCAAAGCAGCACCTCTCAGAACATATGAGCCCTCCCAAATGAATGAATCGTCCCCTCTGTCGTCCCTTTCCCTTTTCGCCCGTCTCCTTCTTTTCATTCCCCTGCGCTGTAGAGGAAGGAGGAGTGCTGCTGTGAACAGTTTGAGTGATGAGAGAGATAAGTGGCAGAGATGCTTTGGAAGTGGGGACAGAACAGCGTGCGTGTGTATGTGTGCGAGTGCCTATAGGTGTGTGTTGCGGAGGGGGGAGGAGGAAGATGAAAGACTGAAGGTGACAGATGTCAGTAGCCTGACGATGAGGAACATGATAAGCAGCCTTCCTGTCATTCAGATGTACAGACCGTGACATCCATCTAGCGAGCAGTTCAAACCGCGCTGTTGTTTGTACAAGCAGAGTCCAGTATGTCTGCTGGAAAACTGAGAACAGACAAACATGAAACCATCACCAACTCGCCGGCTTCACTCTGGAAATAAACTTTTCAAAAGGCTTTTCTATGCTCACAGATATTTTTCTTCACAGAGCTTTTTTTTTTTTTTTTTTTTTCATTTAGGTCTGCAAAAGAAAACTCCAGAAAGAGTCATGGAGATAAATGAATTCAGAAGGAACCTTGTAGTGCATTCTTTCTCCACAACTGGAAGATTAGGAGGTCAGGACCTGTTCATTTGAGTTCCTGTCGCTTTCTGCTGAGGCAGGATAGTGTGGTTTCTGAGTCAAATTAATCACCGGGAAGCTGCAGAGCAAAATATGGCATTTAGTGGAGATTTTTATACTCACACAACAGGAACTGATGTGCATTACAGAGCACTACATCAAAATATGAAGGTGGCAACACAATATGCAGCAACAGCCACCACTGGTGCAGTAACACTAAGCCTTTATGCATCATGCCAGATGTGATCATAATGTCCTTTGAGTAAATATTCACATGAATTTGATGGAAAACGTTAGAGATTTTAAAACAAACCAAAAAAAAACCCAAAAACCCACCAATTTTGTTTTTTTCCAGCCTACAGGAGTTAAAATATAACTGCTATCTAAAATCAATGAAGTGGGCTGCAAATCAGGAGCCTATTTAATGCAGTGTCGCCAAAATACTTCAATTTGATTGGTTCATATGAGTGAGAAATTTACGGTGGCCGACAAGGGCAAACACTCCGCAAACATTATGATGGATTCAATGTGCTGACACTTCATTGCGTCTGCCAAACAGCACTGAGTGGAGCAGGCGACCGGTCCAAGATGGCGGCCTCACGGCTCGTCAGCGCCGATAAGCAGTAGCGGTCAATGCGGCGTCTACTCTTTATATGTCTATGGTCTGGTCCTACAGGACCGGTCCATCCCTCAGGTCGAGTCCCCCTAGTGGCTTGGCGCACTTCCGTTTTGTGGAGTGAATTTGCAGCGTTTGTCTCTTGCAGTTGTTCTGGGGTAGTGTGTGTTTTGATATTTGCAGCATTTTTCTTTCGCATTTGTTTTGTGTGTTTGTAAGTTTTTGCTTCTGCTTCGTTTCTGTGATTGCAGCATTTTTCTCTTGCAGCGTTTTTCTGTTGCATTTGTTTTATGTGTTCGTGTGTTTTTGGCTTTGCATCATTCCTGTGTTTTCAGCGTTTTGCCGTTTGCGGCGCGTTTGCCCTTGTCGGCCACCATAGAAATGAAATCTGACAACAAATCAAAGGTGTCATCACATTTGTCCTAAGTTCGATGAGTTTGGCCCACACTGTGCTCTGAAAAAGATAGAATAGATAGAATGTCACTGGTCTAATGCGGGTAATGAATAATTATTGAACAGATCTTTCATGGACTGTAAACAGTCTTCAAGAGTGATGATGTGGTTAGCAGCTTGGTATTATATAAAATTGGATAAAGACATATCACTCAAATAATGGACAAAGTAAACAAAGGTCAACTTCGAACCTACAAATCATGCTGGAGAAAGCTGACACAGGAAACGCTTTCTCAAACTCCAACTATGGAGGGAATATTTTCAGAGACTCAAACAAATGTGATGAAATTAGATTGCATTTAAACAGTGAGACTGCCTTCATCACAACAACAAAAGTGCTTTTTTTTTATTACAACGCATAAAATAATCTAGCTTTTTTTTTTTTAACAAGCAAACTGTTGGTCAATAATGACAAAAACAGCAGGCCACGGTTATGGTGCAGCTGGATGATTCTGAAAAACCCTGGGTTTCGCTAAGTGACAGCATTTTTAAATTCTCCTTTCCTACAATATCTGTGCATGCAGTTAACTTTGCTTGGAAACAGTCCAACATATAAACGGCCAAAAAATCATAATATGTCATTTTCACACTCTGGGTTTCTGTGAATTACACCAACAAGATGTTAATCACTGTGATTTAGAGGTGGTGGTAAGCAGATTCTGTTTCAAACAGGCAAACGTGGCTCTTTGTGCTAAGCTAAGCTAACCAACTGCTGGCTGTAGCCTTATATTAAATGTCAAAAATGCGAGAGTGGTATCAATCTTCTCTTTTAACTTATTTATCAAAAAAAAAAAAAAAGTGATTAAGAATTATTCCCCAAATGTCCAACTATTGCTTTAAAGTTAAGGACATATGGTAGACATGGTTAATAAACAGACAAATGTTAATGGCTGGTCTATAACAGGACAAAAACTCAGACAAACCGTACTTTTTTTTTTTGCCATTTTTTGGGGTTTGGATGGGTAATTTGGGGCAATTAAATCATTTGTAAAAATGGAAAGCAGTTTAATCCCAGATGTGTAGCGGCTTTTCGGAAGACTAAAACACAAGTGTAAACTTCTATTTGCAAAATGAATCACTGGATGATTTTTCATTTGAATATTGCTCGTACAGAGCAGCTGTGAAGCCTTCTGGGTTGGCACAAGCGAGCACACTGAGAGCAGACTTGATCGAAAAAAGGTCCTGAATCACACCCATAATGTCTCCCCTCCAGGGCCAAGCCAATGAACTGCTAAAGTGCATTTTTTCTCATAGAGGGAGCACATTGCAATAGATTTTCACTGTTGCTTCTTCATCCTACTCCTCTGCTCTTGATCGATTCAAGGAAGAACGTGTCCTGGAGGCATGTGAGACCGTATACAGTACACTATACACTGTATGTCAAGCCATCTGCACAGGACACGGAACAACTGTTATTCAGCCAAGACTCTCTGATCTGCAAAACAGTCACACATGAACACTTTCTCTCCCTCTCCTATTATTTGTTATTCTCTCACACAAATGTGCTCCAAATCTCATCTCCTCCTACAATAAATGTATACATACACCTAGTAATATCTCTTAGGCAGTAATTTTCCTGCACCATAAAATGAGTCATTTGTCTCCTCTATATTTTCCTCTCTCTCAGCCAGTGAGGAAGGAGGAGCAAGAGCACTGCTGCTGAGATTAAAACCTGATGGAGGGTGTCTGAGCAATGCATGTGTGAGGAGGTGAGTGTGTATATGTTAGTGTGGAAGAACGAAGGAAGGAAAGATGGAGGAGGGAGAGGGGATTAAACCTTTATCTTGGGGTCTCTTTTCGATGTCAGGGAGGTGCTGGGGAGGAGGAGTGCTGGTGCTGACAGGGCAGTCTCACTCTTTCACGATATAGACACACACACACACACACACACACACACACACACACACACACACACAAAGAGTCACCCGACTCTTCTTATGCATTATTTATGAAATGCTGCCATTATCTCTTGTTTTACACCTTGCATCAACTGAGTGCCAGGAAAAGAGCCGTGCATGAGTGTGCACGCGACCAGAAGGTGTGTGCGTTCACTGGTGAGTTAGGAGCCGATGAGGAAGGAATAGGTAAAACGCTGTTGCTATCAAAGAACGAGAAAACCGGAGAAGCAGGTAGATAATACGTGACAGTCGGTGTGGGCGAACAAAGAACAGACCGACGTAGCTGAAGACTTCCAGCTACAGAGCAGAAAAAGATACAAGACAGAAAAAGATACAAAAAGTTTCATAAGAAGTGGCACCCATGTTCATCTAGCGACAAAGTTTGCATGACAGAAAGGCAGAAGAGAGTGGGATGGAGGGTGTGGGTGGGGTTTTGTCGTGGAAACTACACCAAATACAGAAGAGATGGAGTCTTACACTGTCTGTAGTACAACAGAAGATCGCAGGAAGGACGCTGTGACTTTTATCCTCACTGTGACAAAAACACAGCGTTACTTCCACTTACTGCTGTAGCTGTCACCTGTATAATCGGGAGCTAACAAGTGCTACGTTGAAGTATTACCTTTCTGAAATATAGTTGTACTAACGTCATAACTAGGGATGTATGTTTCACTGCACCAAAAGCACAGAGATGCTGGCATGTGGTCAACAAGGAAAAAGTATAAAGAGAAAAGCCAATATGTCAGTAATGCTTAGCTTAAATCGACATTTTAAGGTAGCAGTGCAGGTTGAGGTTTTAACTTTGAATTTAATGCTTACAATATAGTCATTCAAGACCAATATTCTGCCATTTTAACGCCATTGCTTTTTTCAGTTTGTGGCTATGTGAACCCATGCCTTTACTGTAAGGACAGGAGTGGAGTGCCGTGCTCTGTCACCAGGGCTAATGGAAAGCTAGCTGTTGATCGTTAGCAGGCTAACTACCCCTGTACGAACGAAACGTCCTGTACTGAATGGTTTGGGTGGGATACATGTGCATCCCTAGGCATAACAAATGTGTCTGATGCAGTTTATCCTTCTGGAGGGTTCTGTCATCCATAGACTCATTAGTTATGGTGCCCTATTGGTGGTCTTTTCAAATCTGGAAAGTCAAGATCATCATCACCTTGTACTGAACAGCATGTGGTTGAATATTGAACCTATAAGAGAAGAGAACGTCCTCACTTCTCCGCTGTGGAAACTGACTTCCAATCAAGGTAATTGAGGCAATAGAAAAGTGTTTGACTTCCCCTGCTGTTCATGAAACCGCTGCAGGATTTGTTTCACAGTATACAGTATATGGAGTCATCCCCAATGACTCCCTGCAGGTACCACATTATGTTAAGTACTTTAGTTATAGGGTACATTGAAGGCAACCTTGGTTTAAATGTGAAGAATGAATAATATAGTTTTGGAGACATTGATTTACAATATTCCCTTGTACGTTTTCTGGGAATAGCCATGTTATTTGGTACCACGAGGCAAATAGAAACAACGCTCTGGGACAGTTAGTTTGTTGTGTTGAAATTATGAAACCCATAAAATATGTTTTCCCCCAGTTTTTCTACTGCTCATCTGTCCAAGATTTGTGCTCCCCAGCCCAGCATATGCAACTTCATGGACTTGCCATAGATACCTCCTGGAGCATTGTGAAGCTCAAGATGGCTGAGTACGTCTTGAGGGGTGATTTTTCTGCTGCAGTGTTTTGCAGCCCTCCTGTTTAATGAGGTTGTCTGTCCCTGCTGGAGAGCATCAACATTTCTCTTTTCTCATGCTATTTGTCTGTGTTTGGCACATTAAATAATTTAGCTCTTTCTGTGTATTGTGTCTGTGATCGAGCTACTGTGATGTGTTTGGAGCTACTTTGCTACATCCATGAAAACTTTTTCCCATTAATTATGAGGACATTCAGCCTTTCAGGTGGTCTATGTTGTCCACTAAACTAAATAAGAAACTCATTGCCATTTATATTAGGAGAAACTGTCCCACATTGTCTATATATATACCAGCATGAGGTTGGCAGACATGGCTACCTGGTCATTAATGTATCACATCAAACAGCCAAAAAAAGGCTCTTTTTTATGCAGTAGCAATTACGAACTGTGCTAGCTAAACTGTGTTTAACATGTCCACCCACAACAAATTATGCATTGTCACATACTTCATGAATATGCAGTACTGGAACACTGTGTTCTCTTCTCTCAGTTGGAAATTTTCTCTGAGAAAAGTTTGGAGTCCCATAGTCGCACACATCTGCACTCTCTCAGTGTTGGCATCAGGAACCCAGTCCAACAAAAACAGTGCACAGTGAAACTCACTGCTACACAGTGACTCACTTTCTGTTGGCGCTGCTTGGAATCTGGAGCACAGACACTACCAGTTGGCTCCGGTGGCTCCGTCTAGCAGCGATGCTCCTGGAATGGAAGCGATAGCCTGAGATCTGCCTCACTTTGCTTCATTTCCTCATAGGTGGATTCATAGCTGACACTAATCCAACATGACAACATGTCACATGAAGTAATCCATAATGTCCATTTTATATATATGGAATTAATTTTGGCTGTCCACTGACTGAGCTGCAGGAACACTCCCATAGACTTCCCACTGACAGACTGAAACTTATCTGAGCCAAACTCTGCTTGTTGTTTACCCTCCATCCAATACTGTCAGAATATGTCAGTGAATAGTTGAAGTACTGCACACTAAGCTGCTATAGCTGCTTATAGTCATACAGTGAGTGTGGCCACCTCTGTGTGACAACACTTCATTTATTCTGATTTTCTGTTCATATTTCTACTCATTACTACTCATGTCCTTCTTTCATTTTAGGTGGAATAAATCTGACATTCTGTAATCTGCAAGAACATTAAATACACCACAACCAACATGTTGCTGTTGGTGAACGCTGGATTAAATCATGAGCCATGTTTCCTCTAGGTTTAGAAAGTTTAAGGCTATGAATAGTGATATTTTCTGTTTTTATTCATTTTGTTGTAATACTAAACTTTATTTCTATGGCACAACACAACAGAATTGTGCATAAAATGCAACACAAAGTCCCAAATAATTCAATAAAACAAGGATAAAAATGATAAAACAGAATATATTCAAACTAAAGAAAGGACAAGATAAACTAAGTGTGAGGTAAAACCACTTTACAAGAGGGCCATGTTAAAAATATATGTTTTAAGAATTTGTTGTCTACAGATTGAGAGTTTTGTGAAACCTCAGGCTGACTGTTCCACAGATTAGAGGCACTACAAACAAAAGCTGCCTCCCATTATTTTTAGTTCTCGTCTGAGGAATAATAAAAAGGCTTGAGCCAAAGAATGTATTGAAACCATATCCATTAGGTGAAATGGAGCAAGGGAATTGATCAATGGCATCCAGAAGAGCATGGCAGTAAACAAACCTGTTACAGATAAAAGCATGTAGTATCCTTTTCATGGTGTGACTTGGACAATGTTTCTTAAATAATTAAAAGGACACTTTAGCAATGGCTCTAATGATATTCTTGAAGTTTTTGGTCATGATCAGGGATGACACCGAGATTTTTGACTAACTATTAAAAACTATCAAAGGAACAATGTTTGTATGTGCTTTCTTTTTTTTGGAGGGAATCTTGTTGTCAGACACTTAAACTGCTTTACTAGTTTGATAATCTGACAGGAAAAAACAAAGAAATCCAGTTTTAATGGAATATTTCAAAATTTTTGGAGAAGGGCTTACCCATTTTCTTGTAGTTGGATGGGAAGATACCACTGTTATGTCTGTATATTCATTATGGAGGTAGAGCCAGGAGTTGATCATCTTAGCTTGGCATAACATGAAAACTGGATGTGGGAGAAACAGTTCGTCCAGCTTGGTCAAAGCTCTGTTTCTTGTCGGCAGTTTGGAGTTGGAATCAGGTTGACGACAAGACCTCAAGCAGCATTACGCCTGGCTATTTGGAAAATAACACCCACTAAAACCACAACCTATACAGACGATATAAACCATATAAATTGTACTAATTAGTTAGCTTTAAAGATCCTAATTGGCACATTTCTGAAATTTGGAGAAAGCTAGGCTAACTGTTGCCCCCTGCTTCAAGTTATGCTAAGCTATGCTAAATGCATCCTGGATCTAGCACTGAACTTTATGTAAAGGCATGAGAGTGGTATCGATCTTCTTTTCTAACTCTCAGCAAGATATTAAAGGAGTGTATTTCCCAACTTATTAAGGTGTTCCTTTACTTTAAATCCTATCTCATATCTGTGATGTTGCATAGATTGAATAAACAGTACTGGCATGGTGCAGCACAGCACCATGTGAGGAACAATACTGAAGAGTCTGATATTTGATTCCTTTATGTAAGACATTTACAGCCAATCAGCAGCTCTTCGGTGGGCCACCCACACATTAACTTATTTTCTCAGGGCAAGTTTAAGAGCACATTGTTCATTCTCCAAGATGAGCAAACTCTGGACCTCTGATGGCCTGGAGCAGGTCTGAAAAGATCTACGGCATCAACATTTTCCTCTCCGTCACTGATTTGTGATTCTTGTATTTGGCAAGCTTGGCCTCTCCCTGGAGACCCAAGCACTGCCTTCCATTTTCCTAGCTGGACTCCTCAGTGAGCACAAATAAACACTTGTTAAACAGAAATCCCAACCTCCCTAGATGTGTGCACAGCAAACCAAACAAAAGAGCTAACGGCTGCACTTTGTAAGAAACTACAGAGCAGGAGTCAGGGGCCAGATGAAAGAGGAAGACACTCAGATTAAAGCTGCAGATAAAAATGAAACGTGGATTGCAGAGCAGAGGGCTATTACCAGTGTAAATCTGTAGAGCTTCTCGGGACAGACAGTTGGAAAACAACGTCCATTAGGGGAAAACACCCAGTGGAAACTGTCATTTCCACTTTGCATCAGCGTGGTGGAACAGGGTGAGACAAAAGGACAGAGAAGGAGTCAGAGAGACAGCAGAGGAAAAAGCTTAACAAGGTCAACAAAGCATTTGAGGGATGCTCGACCTCTCTATTTTTGCAAAACTACAAACTGCACACATGCACACTGACACACACCCAGCAACACACAAGGACTTTGCAACATTTCAGTATGCAATGAGACATGACAGTGGCCAAAGGAAGATTGTTGAAGGCGATCAGCGTGGCAGCATCTTCACTATGTACTGACACAAGATAGTGTGAATGCATCACTAAAAGCCTGAATATTTTACCAGGAATATGAGCCGCTTTTCTTGTTGCAGACACTGCACTACTGTAGCACTTTATCGCATAAAATAAACCTCATTTGGGTGAAAAGCACAGTCAAATACTTTAAAAGTCACACAACTAGTCCCTATATATTCAGGTTATAGATCTCAGTGACAACAGGGATATTGGGATAGATTTTTTCCCCCATAGCTTTTACCCCAAAAGCACTGTCTAAAGGTCATAATCTCCTTCCCAGTTCTGCCAGTGTCTGCAGAAAGTGTAAGCTGTTTCATCAGTAAGACAGAAATGGAGAAATTCAATACACCAGAAGTGAACACATTTTCTTGCTGCTCAACCAAAAAAAAAAAAACCCTGTGCTCTTATATTATTTATTGATGACTTTATGTCAGAAATAATACGAGAAGCTGCTTTAGAATGAGTTCTATCATAAAACGTATATCTGAGAGTACAGGAAGAACTTTGCTTTTGGGCTTCCAGTCTTTACAACTCTTCCAGAGCACCCTTAAGTAAATTTAGTGCATGTGGGCACATGGCTTTTGCATTTCTTAAGAAGTTAAAAGCACCTTTGAGTAGCTGACATCCAAACTAAATCTTATTGTGTTCTATTTTATTTGACAACCCCATGAATAGCAAAATACATTCTACTCATGCTAAAAAAAACTCAGCGTAGTTGAGCTTGACTGTTAAAATATGTAGTATTTTTCAGTTAATCATTGCCAACTTAATTTTGTTAGAATAACCTTTACTAAAGAAGACTATAGATACTTGCTTACTTGCAATCATACTTACTACATGTGTTTGTGCATTACAGCCACTAATTCATTAGTCACTGAATCACTGCTCATGGATCTTATGGTGCACCAATAAATAATACAAGCGGTCTGAAGAGCATACATGTTCAAAATATAGAGTCATGATCGTCATATTTCTTTGGAGGAGAAAACAGAAGTGATTGGTGGAATTACAGTCCAAACTGTCTGCATTTATGGTTTTCCTCATTTATCAATTGACAGGGGCGGGGCTTGCGGACAGGCAAGGCAGGCAGTTGCTTGGAGCTCCTGGCCACTAGGGGGACCCCAGCCACTTATTTGCAACAACGATTTTTGATAGGCCAGGGCTATTTTTTCAGTATTCATCTCAAATGTCCCGGAAAATGTGCATTTATGCGTGCAAAAAACTAATTTTCGCAGTGTGCATGGATGGGGTGGGGGCCCTGGGATTTCTTGCTTGAAGCCCCAAGAGACCCTAGCAACACCACTGTCAAAAAGCATTATTAGCGACATTAGCAACTTTAAGTTATATGTCCAAATAAAGTGGTCGCTCTCAAACTGTTTGATCACCTGACTGCTCATGTGTAATGGGATCTGTTGGACTTATTTTTTACTTACACATTAATTTTGTGAGTACATTGTTCATCTGCTGTCAGCTGGGGCAGAAAAAAACTAAGTTTTAATAAACTGTAGTTTTGTTTTAAGCTGTAAAGTGGTGCAGGCATCTGCTGCATGTGTATTGAATGCAGTGTGTCTTTTGTAAAATGCTGCATAGATGCTGGTAAATGAACTGGTCCTCTAGGCCCTGCTCTTTTTTTATTTCTTTGTCGTTAAACGATTTTGCACCAGATTTTAAGAGTTGCTGTATCCTTCCCAGAAAAGCAAATAGTTTCAGTCCTGGCTGACATACTGTATCACATCCTGTTCTCAGGCCAGTGAAGCCAGTTATCCCTGAAACCACAGAGGCACGTGCATGGCCGACACCAAAGCAATTCTGGGGGGCTGCATCCAAACAAACATCCAAAAGCACCAAGAGCCACAAACCCAGGTCCAAAGCATGAAGTGGGTGCCGTAATCCATCCAGGCTGGCTGAAAGAGCATCAGCATGCAGTGAGCCTGGAAGGAGTGAAGCCTATCTGGTCTCCTAATACAAACATGATGGGATCTGTTTGGCCAAGGATTGCTTAGAGCGATGGAATACCAATGCCTTAACACACACTTTCACACACATGGATGCACCCGGAGCCTCTTGTATTTAAAATGATGCAACCATACGCACGCAAGAGGGCAAACATAGTTGCCGTTTTTGGCCAAAGTACATGTTTGTAATGCGCACACAAACACGGACACACACATGTTGACTGATAGCTTGTGAAGTCTCTCTAACACACTTTGCATTTCAGCTCCGAGGGTCATCGCAGACCCCGGAGAATCATCTGTTCTTCTGGAGTCCTTTAACTCTTATTGACATGCTCATGGAGCCTAGAGGGCACACATAAACACATGTGCCAACACACACACACACACACACACACACACACACACACACACACACACACACACACACACACACAAAAGACATATACGTACATTTATATCACAAGCACGTGTTTGAACTCACACACAGTGGAAACATTGCTGTAAAGTAGCATTGTTGAAGTGGAGTCTTTGTGTCAGGCCTAAATTGGCTTTTGAATATGCTAATGATTCAGCTGGAAGCAATTTAGATATGTGGGGAGCATTAATGTGAAGTACCTCATCTTCTAACCAGGCGGCCATGCTTAGAGTGACACAATTACACCTATCACCCAGCCTTTACAACATAACTCACATACACACACACATACTCACATGGCGACAGCCGCATACACACAGATTCCCATTCAGACCTGTCAAACTGACTGCGCTCACCATGGAACACTTTGGCTAAATGAGCTTAAGTGGATGAGAAATGCAACAGAGGGGAAGAAAGAATGATCCTTTTGTACTGTGATTATCCTGTAAGAGGTTTGGAGAATCGGTGGGGAAATGGCACGCGCGCACACACACACACACACACACACACACACACACACACACACACACACACACACACACACACACACACACACACACACACACAAACACACACCTGTCTGAATAGGACAATATCCACTGCAACTGTATCATGTCGACACATCACGGCAGCATGATACAATACTGACAAAAAGCTGATGCAAAACACACACTTATGACTGAAATACTGAGCCTTTTGTAGAGTCGACAGAATCTCTTTTGAATTATCTTGCATATTTACGCCCCAAACTCTGTTCATACCGTATGATCAACCCAGTTGTGGTCATCAACAGATCCACTGTGAGAGAAACAAAACAGTGACCGTGCTGATGCAAAATAAGCGACTGGGCTTGAAATAAGGAGCCATCTTTAAAGCTAACAGGCTTTTTTTTTAGATATATATATATTTTTTACTTTGCTCATAACACCACTGATACGCTCTGGTTAGTGAGGTCCGTGTTTTCCACATAAGAGCAGGAAACATTTCATAAGCGGTATGTATAGACATAATTAGAGCTGAAAGATTATGTTAATAAGACTGTTGTCATATTGGCATAGAGAAAAACAGAGTGGCTGTGATTTGAAACATCTGCACACACACGCACGCACACACACGCAAGTGTGCGCACGTGCACACACACACACACACACACACACACTTGCGTAGACTATTCCTCCGAAGGGACAGGATAATTGGCTGCTGAGCAAGAGCCCCCTTTGGCTTCTCATTAGCAGCTGTGGACAACTTCTGTGCGTGTGTGTGCGTGCATACGTGCACGCACAGCACGTGTATTTGATGAAAATGCATGTCATATCACATTCATGTTCATCAGTGATCATCTCCTTTGATGCTTTCCTACAGAGCTGTATTTTATCATTGTCTTCCATATGTAGAAATACAATCACACAATGTGTCTGTGCAAGTGCGTGTGTCTGTACATTCTCATTATGCGGTCTACTCAGTGTTGTAACACTGTTTTTTTTCTCCAAGAAGGGATAATATGGGGTAATCTCACAGCATTAGGAAGCCTATGGTTAAGTTGGAGAGCTCTCCTCACGATTGCAGCCCACAGTGCAGATAAACTGACCAACATGGTGAGTTTATTTCCTCCTTGCGAAACAAAACACTAATGCCTCCTCGCAGAGAGTATTCTCTATGCCTCACCCACACAGAGAACATAGAAAAAAAAACTTAGCACAATCTTGTTTGTGCCTTTTGATGAACTCCTCTATTCAGGCGGGTAGTGAGGAGATGTCAAGTGTATCATCTTTTGCATTCATTTTCCAATCTCACACCTCCGATCCTGAAGAGAGAAGCACAGAAAATACCAGCGTTTAACATTTGGATGCTGTTGAACGTTGCCTTTGAATGGCACGGAGGCTGATAAAAAAAAAGAAAGAAAAAGTGAACTCTAAGACATGCAACTCAGATAAAGTCCGGCTAATAGAGAAAGGAAGGCACTGGAAGTTGGAAAGTAACCAGATACTGCAGGCTTCGTGCCAAAAGCCACGGCAGAATGAATGAAGCCAAGGTCTATTCATTGATTGCTTGGGTTGCGCACCATCAAGGGCACCACTGGAGTTGTTTGTTATGTGTCAAACTGCATACTGGATGCAGTTCATAGTCATGCACCACATTTCAAAATGCTCCTGACCTTTCCTGCAAAGTTTCACCCAGTGATGCAGAATCATATGCTGACTTGAACAGGTGAATAAGAATTAAGATACAGCTCTGGCTCAAGGACAAACAGCTTATCAGTCAGTGTGCTTCTTTGTTCCACTGTCTGTCCTGCAAGAGAGCAGGAGACCACCAAGCCATACATTCATAACTGTGACCCTCTAAACAGGGAGACACTGAAACCGTCCATGTGTCTCCAGCACGTCAACGGCACTGATACTTAATGCTTATATTGAACGCAGCCAGGCTCAGTGTGGGGCCAAGAGGGGAGACCATGCAGGAGTTGTAACTAGACAAATTATTTGACTTAGCTTAAATGGAAAAGAACAAAAAATATTAAATCTGCATTATGTTCTACAGTATAGTGGACAAGATGCACACTTCAGTCCAAAGTGCAGAACTTAAAGAGAAAGTAAAGAGAGAAGCAAATGCAGATTGTACAACAGTCCTATTTTTAAGTGCAGATAATACCAACACTCAAAGAACGGGGGAAAATAGAAGTATAGCAAGTATATCAAAGAGTTAACCTGGGCGGCACAAGCCAACTGCCATGACTTTATGAAGTTTAATTTAGAAGTCAAGTCCAGGGGGACTGAGTCTTGCTGCAGGCCTTACTCCACCCTCCAGGTCCCTGCAAGAACCCAGGCAGCCCTGTGCAAGGGGTCCGATCTAGCTGCCTGACCTGAGAGGGTCACATTCTAATGCCTGACTGATGGGTTATCCGAACCTTAACCAATCCCCAACAACTCGAGCAAGACATGGGCAGTGACAGAGGAGTCAATAATAATAAAAAACCTGAGCTTAATACGTGGTCCATGCAGCTTCAATTCTTAGAGTATAAGAGTTAAGGTCAGTGTTACATGTTAAAGAAACAACAAATCACATGGAACTACGGTAGTATTAAAGGCCCTGCAAACCCTTGATGAAAGCTAGGAAATAGGGGACCTTACAGGAAATTTAATTTTCAATCAATCAATTTCAACCTTTGAACTGAACAGTTCAAAATCATTGTCAACTCCTACCATGTAGAAATAAAGACAGACCACTTCTGATAACATGGTTTTCTTTCTAAAGGTGGAAGACAAATACCACACACAGTCAGACTATTTCAGATTCAGAGGTGATTTTCTCTGACCCTTCGCATTTATTTTTGCGAGCATGTGAACAGAATAGAGCAGACAGTTTATACAGACACATTGTACAGAGTCTCTTTTGGTAACCAGAATAGAGATGAGAAGACAGAGGCCTTGTCTCTGTCGGTGACCCTGTGTCTTCAGCTGCTCTAATATGGCTTGAAGAACACCTACAATAATGGCTGGAGAGACAGACAGAGAGAAAAGTTTTACTTCTAATGAAGCCATCCTTTAGCCGACAAAGTTATCTATCTATCTATCTATCTATCTATCTATCTATCTATCTATCTATCTATCTATCTATCTATCTATCTATCTATCTATCTATCTATCTATCTATCTATCTATCTATCTTGTGCTTGCATAATGTTACACTTTTACAGAAGTGCTATTCTATCTTTTTGGCTTTTATTTTGATATTTACTTTGGCTTGGTCTGGCTTTCTCCTTCTTCAGCTCAGTATGGATGAAAAAAGGAATTTCATGATTATTTTTCCCTCATTTTATTTTTTATTTTTTGTTTTACTGTGACAACAACAAAAAAGGAAGCTCTCTCTCTCCATTCCCCCTGTCACCACACTGTATGAGCATCTTCCTGTGCTGCATTCACTTGCGCTCGCATGTCGGAGTTTGGCTCTTTCTCTCTAAATTTCCCACTAGCCACAATTTTTCATATATTACATTTTTGAATTAACTTATCCGAAAGCACCACCCCCATAGATCTGCCCCTGAGCACAAGAGTAACATTCACTGCTGTTAAAAAAAAAAAAAAAAAAAAACTACAACTACTGACAGACAGCACAAATCCCTCTCACACACATACATCTAGTGATAACATATTTTTCAATTATATCTTTGGTGGAAAAGAATATTAAATAGTATTTTTAGCTGCCTGGATCATTAAAGGTCCTCTCCTGAAAAGGATGAAAATGGGTTTTCTCTCAGTCTCTTTCCTGGCAGTCAGAAACTCCAAGAGGTGACATGAACAAGTGAAACGAGAAATGGGTGTGTAAGCCAGTGGGACATCACATCTTCTCCTCACAGAATCCATTCTCTAGATACTGGAACAAAGCTTATTGGTATTCCCTGTGTGATCTGCTAAAGATGAGGAAACACAATGTTTGCCGTTGTCAGGACGCGTTAATCCTCAAATAGCAGATATAGCTAAACCTGAATGACATGGGGATATTAAAGTTCACACGCTGAATCCCAAACACCAGACACAAGATCTTTCCAGGATATGCCTATTCTTAGACATCCGTGCTCCAAATATTTCTTTCTCTGACACACTGCTGACGTTAAGCTGGGGACTGAGTTTGAATAATGATTGTGCATGAGCACGCAGGCACACCTTCAGACTTACAGAGCAGATACAGGAAGGTCACAGGTTTGATGTCTCAGAGTGGCAGCTCAGGGAGCAGTAGAGGTGTGCACTGGCATTTGGATGGCTGACAAAAGCAACAAATTGAGAAGGGTGTGAAGTCCATGAAGTGGACCTACAACCTGCTTGACACTGATCCCTGTGGAGATTTCCACACCAATAGAAACAGCAGATTGTGATAGGGATGTCAGATGTCACTGCTGTGGGTGCTACACTACTGCTGCGTGCCCTTGAAAAGACAATTAATCCCCACTGGCTCCAGTACTATTTGCTTTACACGTGATGCTGTGCCACTAACTAGTGTATATACAGTATGAGATGTCCTGCATGCCAAAGTCTTGATGACTCATACAGCATGTGTGAGTGGATTGTAGAGCAGCATCTATACCACTCTCCTGTCTGTATGCTAAATATGAAGCTACAGCCAGCAGCCAGTTAGCTTAGCTTAACATAAAGGCTGAATACAGGCAAAACATCCAGCCTAGCTCTGTCCACTGGCTAAAAGAACCTACCTACTAGTACCTCTGAAGACCAAGTCACCAATTTCTCATTTACTGAGGGTCCACCTGCCACTGTGACAACTTGAATACCACAAAGTGATTCCAAAAACATTGGCAAAAGCGTGGTTTCCTTTGCAACTTGAAGTAATGGGTAACACATCTTCAGAGACCTCTTAAGATGTGAGGTATGTGGCAACTGGCACGCAACAAAGGACTAAGTAATTATTCAACACACTTTTTTTTTGTGCAACTTAATGATGCTCGAAGGATAAACTGTGTTGGTGAGGGTCAACTCAACAGCAGCACTGTCATGGATTTCTAGCACATACTGTAAACTGGACCATTGCCATCATTTTTTTGAGGACGTGATCCAAAACGAAATGAAAAAGGTTGTTAAACCAAATATTATACACAATAAGTTAAATCCACTGAGTTGATTACAGTTAGGTCTCCATCTGTGAGCAGTATGGCTGCAACATCACTTTCAGTATATCCTCCCACACAGGTCTCTGACACAGACCGTGACAGCCTCCAACACTTTTCTTTAAGCTTTAAGATGCTGTGGTCTGTAAATGACAAATGATAAATTAACACATTAGTAGGGTATCGCTTTAGAGCACCAAGGTTCAGTAGAAACTTTAATTAGTCAATACTTCTAAATGCATTAATAATAGTGCTCACAAGTGAGGCCTACAACCCTTTACAGCAAAATGTGTTGTGGTGTCAGTCACTCTAATGGCATCGAGCAGCTAGACAAAGACAGTAGTTGGAGGTGGCGGTGGTGGGTGGGGAGTGTTTGTTCCAATAAAGCAATCATGTACAAGACCAGAGCGCTTAATCTTGACAATTCAATGATGCTGTAGTTGTGAATTACACTTCTGTTTCCCAGGTTAAGACTATATTGTGGAGTTCAGCTTCTGGCAAAAGTCTAGAGTTTTTCAGTCCTGTTGGTTAGTAGGATATCTCCAAAACATCATATTTCAATAGAATTTGGTGGGGAGTTAGGCCACGCTGAAAGCTCTACCTTTGTCGAAGTAAAATTTGGGAGAATGTTACCTCGACTCTTTTTACAATATTTGCGATATGAACAACAATGAAAAAGGTTAATCATTTGTTTTTCGATTTCCATGTTTGTTTGTTTTTCCAGCCATTCTAACATGTTTAAGTTCCTGCAACAAGCCAAAGTTTACACCATCAACAAACACACAATGTTCACCACCAGTTAAGTTAAATCAGCTCACTTGCCGACACTGTGTCTGACACCTGACAAAGTATGAGCAGCATGTCAACAGCAGTGCATAATCACTGGGGCTGTGCTCGTAAAAGGAAAGAAAATAGACTGGAAGTGTAAAAATACGCTTCAGGTCGCACTTTGAGGGAAGTGTGAGCCCTTATGTAGCCTGTGCAGGCAGTTTTTTTTAATTAAAATATAATCTGTTTCCTCATGTGAGACAGATAACTGATGAAAACAAGGCTGAAACGCCTGCTGTGAAGATTGAAGTGAGCGTGCTGAGTGGAACTCAACTGAATGTTTTAATAAAATGTATATTGTAATGATACTCGTGAAACGTAAATTCTGATGATGATGATGTTCTCCAAACATGATCTATGGTTTTCTAAAAAAAAAAAGTTTTCAAAGAAATTTCAGCAGCCTGGCAAATTAACCAAAATTATCGTCAACCACGTTTGCAGACACCTACATGACAAAGTATGTTATGATCATTTTATGCTCTGAGGCTGTAAAATAATAATATTGATTTTTTTTTTCCTCAAAAACCCCCCAAAACTTCAGTTTGTTGGTTTACTCCTATTAATACTAGCGTGTGAAATAAATCAGTAAATGCACAGTCAGCATTATTCAGATCAAATTAAAAGTTACCTGCTTATTGTCTGTTTAAATTTCCATTTCTAACATAAAGCTCGACAGTAACAGCACAAAAGTTGAGGCCTGTTTGACGAGAGAGAGGCCTGAGAGGACGTCTCTGAAGTGCTGCTGCTAAATGGGTCAAATGCTGCTGATTTGTTGGCAGCTCACACCTGAATCATGACTGTGTGTTGAGTCCATCCATCTGCTTTGCAGTACAGCGGGTTTCTTTTGAATGCAGAGGAGTGGAGGCCAGACGCACACACGACACCGCGAGAAAGATCAAGTACATTCATCATGCTGCTTGAAGAAGAACGTGACTGCTCCTACAGGATTTATTAGGACATTGTTACAGAATAGTTCCTGTTCAGTTAATGTAATGGTTATTTGTTTGTCCCGAGAGTGGATTATGAACCAAATGATACCGAAATGTGGGGCTGCGTTTTACAGTCTGTCCAATCTCTAGAAATAACCAGAGACTGGAAATGCTAAAATAAAACGTTCACTGGCTAACTGTCAAACTTAATAAACTGTCATTGATTCATAATGATTTCATGTGACATGAAGTGGCTCAACTGCAGTATGTCATTTATACGGACATAATGTTGAAAACTTCTGTACTCATTCATTCTGGTCTTACCTATTTGATAATGACATAATCATTATTTTGTGACCGAGCAAATCAGATGACAGACGGTAGGTGGGCTGACTGTGTGAGGAACCTGTGAAGAGAGAACATGCAAACTCAGCGATGGGCTGTGGATTTGAGTGCAGGACCGTCTTGCAGTCTTAACAACTGATGTTCTTTGTCATATCCAACACCAATTAACACTGGTTCATGGAAAATGGTGAACAGGACAGCATTTGATTAGATATTTGCTATTAGATTTGGCAAAAAAGAGAAAAAAAATGCATGGGACTACAACCTGATTTCCACAAAATGTGATGATTAGCAAAACAATGAAATCCCAATTTCATTGAAGAAAGTACGGAGACAGCATATCGAAAGTTGAAGCCAAGAAAATTTTCATTGTCTTTTGAACATTCTATCCTAAATGAGGATAGAATGTTCAAAAGACAATGAAAAACAAAAAGTTTTTAAAGAAGTTGGGGCTGGGTCATGTTTACCACTCTGTTGCATCAGCTCCTTTTTAACATCACAGGAGACCAAGTGCTGTCATTTTGAAAGTGGAATGTTTTCCCATTCTTGTGTGATGTACAATTTCAGCTGCTCAACAGTTCGGGTTCTCCTTTGTCGTATGTTACGTTACATAATGGGTGACAGGTCGAGACTGCAGCAGGTCAGTTTAGCACTCGGACTCTTTTACTACGGAGCTATGCTGTTGTAATGTGTGCAGAATGTGGTTCATTGTCTTGCTGAAATTTGTAGCATTTGTTGTTCTAGAACATGTATATATCATTCAGCATTAATGGGAACTGCACAAACGTGCAGGTTAGCCATGCCATGTGCACTAATGACCCCCCATACCATCAAGGATGTTGGCTTTTGAACTGTGTCCTAATAAAAAGCCAGAGGACAGGGTGTCCATGATTGTCAGAAAGAATGTCAGATTTTGACTCGTCAGACCACAAAACTGTTTTCCACTTCGCCTCAGTCCATCTTAAAGAGGTCGAGACCAGAGAAGGCAGCAGAGTTTCTGGATCTGGTTCTATACGGTTTCCTCTTTGCATGGCAGAGTTTCAGCTTGTATTTGTGGCTGCAGCGATGAACTGTGCTCACAGACGATGGTTTCTGGAAGTGTTCCTGAGCTCATGCAGTGATACAGAATCATGTGTTTTCACTGCAGTGCTGTCTGACGGCCTGAAGATCTCCATCCAGTATTGGTTTTTGTCTTGTTCCTTGTGTTCAGCAGTTTCTCCAGACTCTCTGAACCTTTTAATGACCTTATGCACTTTAGACGGTGAAATTCCCAAACTTTCAATTTTACATTGAGAAATAGGATTCTTGAATTGTTGCACTATTTGTCAGAAAGATGCTCTTTTTACATCTAATCATGTTACTGACCTGCTGCCAGTTCACCTCATTCATTGAGAGATGTTCCACTAGCTCATTTCTTTTAGTATTTCACAACTTTTTCAGTCGTTTGTAACCACTGTCCCAACTTTTTGTTGCTGGCATCGAATTCTAAATGAGGACATAATTGAAAAAAAAAAAAAAAAGAAAAAAAGTTTCAACATTTTAAATTGGGAAATTAGTTAATTTACTTAGAAAAAAAAGGGAAAAAAATAGATTTAAAAACAGAATAATTGTACTAAATTGCAGAACATGTATTCACCATGTTTAACCACGGCAACATATTTGATAATTGTTTTGATTACTTTAAAGTCATCTAGGGCATAATCAGCGACTCATTTCTGTTCCCTTTTCTCTTCATTCTGAATGACTAAGAAACGTTTCTGTTCATGCTATTGTGAACACCGTGTTTCTTTATCAGGAATCACAACATTTGGAAGCAGGGGGACATACAATTCAGGTGAAAATCAGTTTCGACATTCTTTTTTCTTTTTTTCACCTGACTGTTTCTTGGTAAATATATATATATGTATAAAATTGGCACTTTGTCTTTTGTACAAACTTTTGCGGTATCTAAATTACATCTCCCTGACAATTTTCAAGCTCACCCAGAGGGAGCTGCACAAAGAATTTTTCAGGAAGTTGAAACATTCAGCACTGGCACCTCTGAGAGTTTCACCAAGCAGCTAATAAGAAGTTTATTCAGTGAAAATGAGTTGATGAGGACGCAGTGATTATCTGGGCATTTGGCTAATTTGAATGTCCCTTTAACAGGATTTTAGGCGCTGTGTGATGTTTGTGTGCACCAATGTGTATTTTTAGGCGCAGCAGATTAAAGGAAAAGTGTGACTCGAAGCAAGTTGACACTTCATTTCTTCAAAGGCCACGAACCCAACTGGAGGCTGAAATCAAGCTGGCTGTTCTGTTTCCAGCACAGACACACATGTCCGTACGTACAGTAACACAGCAGCCTGCAAAGCCAAGCAAAGCTGTCCCGTGATGTACACACACACACAAACACACACACACATACACACACACACACACACACACACACACACACACACACACACACACACACACACACACACACACACACACACAAGGACAAGCGAGACACACCAATTTGCAGTGACAAACTGCAGTGTGAAACTCTTTCGGACTTCTGTTCACCTTTTCACATCTGAAGACACCATCCATTAGAACAGGGCTGACAAGGCAAGCTGGGAAAGTCACACACATGCACAGTGATCTTATAGTCTGACACGCACGCACACACAGATAAAAAGCTGTCCTGTTGGCGGCTTTGAGTTCTGCGAGCAGGCTGCCTTCTCACTGCAGCTTAAAGCTAGTTCAAAGCCAGCTTTTGGAGCTTTGTAAACAGAGAACATTGCAATGAAAAGACATTGATATGTGTTGCACTATGCTGCAAAGACAAGCAATCACAAATCAGGATATAATGCACCATAATGTATGTTTAGTTGCTTACTAGCCTGTGTTTAAAAATATAAAAGCAAAGGGGACAGATTTTATATGCAGCTGCACTAGCGACAGACGTGGCCAGAGGCGTTTTCAGGTTGTATGTGTGCACGTACGCCCGTCGCATTGCTGTGAACACAATTTCTCAGATAGATTTGGTCAGATATTGAAATGGGGACACTAATCTTGGGTGTCCATCTTGAAACTGTGCTGATTGTATAAATCTTCTGTGCTGCCGGGTTGAAATGTGTGTGAAGCATCCACATTTTACAGTTTGTGGCGTCTTTGCCGCAGCATCCATATTTGAAGCGTTGTAGTCCAACACAAGCTCATTGGTTCTGCTGATACTGAGCTTCAGGTGATGTTGCACCATGTGATGCAGCTCTCTATCAGTCCTCTGTGTTCTTCTGGAAGAATAGTCTCTAAGTGAAGGCAGCGTGTTTCTCACTGAATGATTCACTGGAATCATACAGTGATAGCTTCCATTTCACCCAAAATACACTCAGTATCTTTTATTAAATCCTTCAAAGTCTTATACCATATGAGTCTGGACAGACTTGCATGTAAACTGCAACTTGATTGGCTGGTGGTGGTGTGCAACTGCAAAGCAGTAATCATTTAAATGTTACCTTTTTTCTGCTTACACGTACTATAAATTGACATTGACATTCCACACTATAACACCACAGATTCATTTATTAGCAAGCTAACGTTTTACATGCACAGTTATGCATTTTGACAAGAACAGACACTTTTTTTGTAAAACATTACAACTTCACATCACTCTGTACACAGGACATAGGTAAAAGTACAGTGTGCTTGTTCTGCTGGCAGATACTACAAATAATGTTGATTATTTTTTAGCTTACGAAAGTAGCCAGCAAACTCTTTACACTTAGAACTTTCAGAATTATACTGCATGCTGTACTGTACCGTAGTTAGTTGTGTGCTTCACCAGTTACACATTCATATTTTCCACACATGTTGCAGGAGTCAGACATTCTTGCAGCAGACATTTGTACTAGCCATGACAAGAAAGCACAGGTGTATCTAATAACCTTCACTGTTGTCGGCTTCATTTCATTTAGGTGTGCCAGGAAGCCATGGCAGCAAGTCAACAATAACAATAAAGGCCTTGACAATGGAACACCTAAGTGGAATGCAGCCATCACTAATGTTATTAGCTACACCTGTGCTTGTCAAGTCAACATGACGGCCTTATTAAATATTAGTATTTGTTATATGGAGATAGTGATGGAAGTCCTGAATAAATGTATATGGTGAATTAAATAAATCACTTACTGGGGTTTTATATATCTATCGATTAATCTATAATAGCCTAAGTAAGCACTACAACAATCTGTAACAGCGAGGCTGTCGCACTCGAGCTTGCATAGTACAAGTCAGCAAATTGATGGCTTGCTAAAGGCAGTGTGGGTGAGTCTGAGGCAGGCAGTGCTGCATTTCCAATGATGCTTTTTTACACAACCTCTGTCAGAACACACCTACACACACACACGGGCCTATGTAGACTATATATGAATGTGTTAATTTACAGACACACACATGCATAAACTATGATGCAGAAATGTAAAAAAAAAAGAAAAGCACATTTTTCATCTTGCTTTATTTTCTTGACGTTTCTATGTTATTTAATGTTGTTTACTGTTACAGCTTAATAGAAACTGATCTCCTTTTAACTAAGATGTCTTATGTCCCAAGACAATTCATGCAGGGACAGGATTGTCTGTACGAGTGTGTTCCACCACACAGCTGAATAAACCTTCTCCCCGATTGTTGCTCCCTCTATTACATGCTGTCAGAATATTTTCCTCTCTTTCCAAAGAAAAGCTTTTCCTCATCTCCGCAGAGCTAATCTGTCTCCCCCAGCAAACAACTTGCAGTTTGACGATCAATCTCTGGGGTGAAAGCTTGAGTCATACAGCTCCAGTGCCTCCCATTCAAACTCTGTGGTCTTAATATCCACCCAGGAGAACATGACCAGGCTGGTAAGGTCATTAAGATATGAACCATTAGCCAGTAATTTAGTGGGAAATGGCTCATGACCTCCACCTTAGTATTTAACATTTAAATGTACTGCATGAGTCATGACAGCCATTTAGAGAAAGGAGAGGGTGAGCGTGGAGTATTTGTGTCAGTGAAAGACTGAGGAAGAAAGAAAGAGAGAGCAAGAAAGCAGAAGCACAATGACTTGTTATATTACAGGTCAGGCAGAGGTGAAATCAGAGTTTCTCAGGTGAAATAAGGTTAATGTCATTTGGGGCAAATGCAAAGTCAGTGACTCATCAAGCCGCTTCGGTGCATGTGATCCAAATTTTTTTTAATATGATAGATAAATGTCAAAATATTGATTGGTTGCAATTGTTAGCATGAGCTGTAGAGGCTTACTGGATAGTGAATGAACAGCCATCCATCCATCCATCCATCCATCCATCCATCCATCCATCCATCCATCCATCCATCCATCCATCCATCCAGCCACCCATCCATCTATCCATCCATCCGTTTTCTATACCGCCTATCCCTTTCGGGGTTGCGGGGGGCTGGAGCCTATCCCAGCTTCAATGGGCGAGAGGCGGGGTACACCCTGAACCGGTCGCCAGCTGATTGCAGGGCAATGAACAGCCATAACACGTTATTTCAATGGTAACAGCAGTGTATGGAGCAGCATTTTTATAAGTGCGTCCCTAGTGTTTTTCCGTGCACCACAAACTCGTATGAGTATGCACATGCACGCATGCAAGGATGCAGCTGACGCAATGCACACTCCTGCTGGTTTCACGCCGTTCTGCTGATCAACAGTTGGCAGCAGTATATGCAAGGACACTCACCAATGTGCTAACAAAAGCCAGGAAGCCTCCAAGCTAGCACACTGATGTCCAGAAGAATTTTTAGCATACTGGACCTTCATCGTCGTGTTGTTAACATTACCAAACAGTTGCAGTTTGCTGAGGTTTTGGCACCAAAACTGCTTACTTAAGTTTAGGAAATCATGGGTTAAATATACTTGATCTTTATACTACATCACCTGACTTCCTCCTTTGCTCTCATCACAATTACTTTGTCCACTAGAAAAACAGCTAACCTGAGCATGAGTCGTAACAACCTGCTCGCACAGCCGACAGATGCGGCTGTTTTTGTGGTGAGGGCTGGGCTCGATTTATGAGGAAGAAAATACATTCAACACATTTGTTCAGCATCAAGGATTCACATAATGAGTTCTGGTGAGAAACACCGAATATAAACAGAAACTTTGTTTATAAGAGAACGCCACAGGACTCCTTTTATGCAAATCTCCAGTCCTCATTCTGAGACGTGAAAGTCCAGATAATTCAACAAAACCGCAAGCTTAATGACTTTTATGACTAATACAACGCTGTGGATAAATATGAAGATAAAAAGACAACACCGAGCATTATTTTACATCTTTTTTCTGCATTTTTGTTTGTTTTGTCTCTCTCCTGTTTATTTCACCTGGCCTTTCTTCATGTGCTTTTATCAATTCCAGCAAATTTACATACATATTCATTTCCCTGTTAAAAGCTCTGTCTGGCAGGACCAGACCTGGTGCAGGCTGGTGATAGTGTACATTTTGCTTTTAACAACAAATCTCATCAAAAGGCCAAAACAAACAATGAATGTATCCTATTAACAAGCATTGTGCATGCATCCAAAGCCTGATATATCTTACTCCTCTGTGCCACATGGAGCTCAATGCTGTCCAAAAACTAGAAACATCAACGAGGCTCAGCGTTAAACTGAGTGACACACACGCTGCAGTCTATTTTGACTCAATCCCACATCGTCCTGCTGCCATAAATACTAACTAGCATGTATTAGTCCCTGGTCGGAAATGGTCCAAGACAAACATACAGTATTATTTACTTGTGTTTGAGTAACATTTGGAACAGTGGACAGCATACTGCTGCAGTGGTATTAGTTAATAATGAGAAAAAAAAATAATGCCAGCCTCGCTTTTCTTCGGTGTTATGAATAATCTGATGACTACTTTATTGGTCATATTCTCATTAATAAAAGATTCTGCTTGCAGATGAATTCATTTTCCCGTGTTTATCTGATTTTTTTCTTTTTTTTAAATTCTCTTCAAAAGGTGTCTCTCCGTAAAAGAACTTTGCTGCGTGCTTTCACATCTGTAAATAAATAAACCTAACTTGAGTTGACAGTGTTTATGTGGTTTAAAGTTTATTGCAGCCCCTCTGCAGTGAGATAAACAACAGTCAAAGCTGAGATACATCCTGATTTGTGCTGTTCAACATCCACTTTGCCTATGCTGCACAGTTATAAATTGTTTAGAAGATGGTAAACAAATTCATCTATTTTTATCCAAAGTTATGCAGCTCAGATATCTCATGATTGCTGCCTTATCCTGGATGATAGTCTATCAGTCCGTTGTATCAGGAAGCAGGCTTAATAAGGAAAATCTGTACATGTGGCACACTTTAAATGAAGCTTTCAGCTTTTAATTGCTCCTCTGTGCCTCATACACTTGATGGCTAAAATGATGTCTCTGGTGAAAAAGACCAAAACATTTTGGTCCATAAAACCTGACATACACAAGCTGATATATTCTGGGAGACCTGCCAAAATGGATATTGATGAAGTCAGTAACTATGACCTCTGTTACCTTGGAAATATAGCCAAACTGACCCAGTTTTCACAGACGTACGCATTAATATCCTGAGATTCAAGATGATAAAGGTCTGAGGGAGAGGGCTGACGCAATATTTCACAGTAATTATACTCTGAAAATTCCTTCTAATTAAGTTGATGTAATTAAACTGTCCAATGTGCCTTCAGCTCTTGTTCTTTTTCACAGCTTGATCATCATTTAGTGCCTCAGACAGCACAGATGTGATTTCAATATCCACACATGCACTGAAACAACAAGGCAAGACCGAGAGAGAATCAGGTGGATAAATAAAAAATGATGAGGCTTAAGGCTCCTCTAATATGAGATGCCTAAATCTAACAGAACCCTCTCTTTAACTGTTAAATATCGTCAGCCTGTGATGTTCACAGGAATCCAGGAACCATTCTGTCATGTAATTTAACATTTAGTATTTTCCAAGAACATGTCGACTGTTGTGAAACATGTAATTAGTGCAGAGTGAAGCGCTTTGATTGTGTTTCTGATTGCTGAAAATTTGGGTGCAGCTTTGCTAGAAATGACTACAAAGCAGTGCGTTGTCTTTCTTGAATCACACGCCCATAAAGAGACTGACCAATGACCAACATCAATCCACAAAATGTATTCAGGAAAATACAATTCCAACAGCTGTTTCCAACAGTTGAGAAATGTTTTCAGCTTGTCTGGGTGAACGCACCCTGCTTAACAATGCCAGTAGAGTCAAAAGTTCAAACAGACCCAGCGCACTGAAGGGACACATTTCACATCATGTCTCACAATCATTAGCATGCATGCGGGGGCCAGTCAGATCTCATTTCTTTAGCTGACATGCTTCCCGAGCTTGCCATAGTTCAAATAAACACTGGACTGCACTGACATTCAAAACACGCCTGCCATCTGTGTTGTAATTTTGGCAAAATTTCAGTTATCTTGAGCACAAAGTTGCAGCTGAAATGTGGGTTAAAGTGACTGGATGATGATTCCATTTGATGATAACCTGGAATACCTGGATTGACATCCTCCTCGTTTAAAGCTGCAACAGTTCAAATGTTTAATAGGTGACGCTTCACATTAAGGTACACATATTCACCATTAACTAGCTTCTTATTAGCATGCATATTCATGGGATATTGGCTTAATAAAGCACTTATTAATGCCTTTTTCTCTGGTTATTAAGGACCAGGGTATTAAAACAAGAAGCAGTAATTAGGAGTTTATTGAGGAAAAACTTAATGGCCCAGTAGTTGTAGAATGTGTTTATGCAGAAAAAGGCATTAACTAATGATTTATGACGACCAATAAAGCGTAATAAAGTATGATAATATGCATGCTAAGTAGCAAGTGGTTAATGGTGAAAATGCGTACAGTAACGTGAACATTTACTAGCTGGTGAACATAGGAAAGCACAGATCCAAATATTAATGCTGTAAGAAATTGGTGGAGACCGAAAGAATCAATTAATATGTCTCTTCAAACAATATTAAAAGAAATTGAAACTTTGTTTTTTCTCCTTTCACTGCTTAACTCAATAATTTATTTCCACAAAAGCAGTAACTATGGTTTTGAAGCATTAATTGGTAAACCTCTGCACAAAAAAAATACCAAGATATCTGTAATTACAATCTGCAGTAGACTCAAACATAGATTAGGCTCGCTTTGAACCAGCTTTGAGATTAAATGTCATGTTTTCTGCTCATTTCTGTCAGGAAGATAATAATTCACAGGCTGTCAGATAGTGGAGAGGTTTACCCAAACAAAGGGGAGACGATTCTAAACACTCCGCAACTCTTCCTCTTCCTCAAATCCTTCTAAAAGGCTGAGCCTCGATCTGTTTGTCTTAGCTGACAGCAGTTTCTGATACAAGAGGTACGTTCAAAGACGTTCCTGAACGCCCCCCACTGTAGATCGTGTTCAAGCCACACACACTGTACCGTAGCTGAAGACTCACATTCAGTGCACTCTGCAGCTTGCTCGTGTACTCCATCTTCTCTTCTTGCCAAAAAAACAAACTATACACCACCCTTATTTAATTTTCCAATAAATCCCCCAAACTCTGGATCCTGTGCTGAAAACACGTTTGAGCTATCGGGCCAAGAATCCATGCAGACGCAGTAGCTGAGTAGCACCAGTGTCCAGCCTGGGTGAAGGCTGTCCTGTCCGGTTTTAGAGCCGGCAGAACTGCTGAGGTTGCAGCTGCTGTTCCATCAATAAAAGCAGCCCTTTTACACATTACAGACAACACCATCAACTTACACCTGTATATATATACACACACACATATGCACACACACACCACTAAGATGGGGCTAGAGAGGATAAGACATTAATGATATGATAACAACTCAGATGAAAACTTGTGCCATTCAATAAGACGTATTGCTTAAGTGGAGGTGACTGTATATCCCTGCTGCAAGCTGTTTTTAATAGGTTGTTGGAAATAGTGTCAGCCTGTGGTTTCAGAGACAAATCCGCAGTTGAAGTGACAGGAGCAGATTTTGACTGTGACTGATCACATCAGCGGTTTCATATTATCCTTTTCTTTAAAAAAGTGTTCAAAACTGGAGTTTTTACAAGGCTAAAATCAGCAAAACAACAGAACCAAGCAGATTTATTTATTCAGTCAGACCAATATGTCTCAAAGACAGAGATGCTCAGGAGGAAGGAATAGTCAATATAACTGATGGATTTAAACCCCAAATCCAGTAAAATGGAAGATGTCAGGGGAGGGGTTGTCAAAGGCATAGTGAGACATTTTATGGAAAAACACTTGGAGCTTTGATAAAATAAAGGCTGAGTAAACCGACCTTCTCAGGATGTGTGGATGTCTCTCAATCAGCTGACTCCATTCAGGACAGCTCCTCCGTCACTTTCTCTCTCTTTTCCTTCCCCTGCCTGGAAATAATGACATGAACGGTGTTAATCACAGCAATTAGGAATCATCTAAATAGATAGATGGCTAAGCTAATCAGGAAAAAGTTAGCTTAGCATAAAGACTGGAAATAGAGGTAAACAGCTAGCCTGGCTCTGTGCAAAGGTAACAATATCTAGCTCCCAGCACCTCCAAAGCTCATTTATGAATGTTGTATCAATGATGTTTCTGCATCTTAGATCTGATTTGTGCCAGTCACTGTCTATCAACAGTAAGCAAAGCGATGCACAGGACTGGAGAAAATATGCAAAATAAAAGCAAATTAAGCAGTTTATCCCACAAAGCACTACAGTAGTCTATTCCTCAGAGACAGACCCAGCCTATCGCAGTTCCTGGTTTTTACTGCTTAATATGGTCGGTAATGATGGAGCATCTAAAATGTGTTCCTTCAGGCATGACTGGGAGTAATGGGCCCTCCAGTCACTACTGTTTATCTTCCCGGACAGTTGATGGCCCTCCAATGTGTCATTACGCTAACTAGGTGTAGCCTGGCAGCCTGTGTGTGTGAGTGTGTGTGTGCCTGTGAGACAGAGAAAGACGGAGAGTGAGAGAGAGATCTGTGTGAGGGTGTGCACATCTTTGCACCTTGACAGAGACAAAACCATTGTTGAATTTCCAAACAGCGACGATTGGTTACGATTTATTTGCATGCTAAATGACACACACACACACACACACACACACACACACACACACACACACACACACACACACACACACACACACACACACACACACACACACACACAGGCTACATTGTGTACAATGCCAGGCTACAATGTACAGGCTGTACATTGTCGCTCATTAGGATCCAAAAGTGTACCTTGAACTGAAATGGATGCTGATGGAAATTTGGTGTCCTTTATTGATAAATGACGAGGAGGAAAACAGTTTATGACCTGTGCTCACACATCGGTCCAGCACCAAGCTGGAACTGACACTTTTAGAAGCCATGATCTGAACTTCACCAAAGACCCACGATGCAGAGTTAAATGCACGTCAGTTCATTAAGTATATAAAAGGAAATTCTAAAATTATGTTCCAGCATGCTGACTTTGGATGCACGGACTACAAACCACTGAACTAGTTGTTTCCTTATGTGAAGAGATGGTAGTGTAGGATATTTGTCTTAACCTCAAACATCCATTTAAAGGTTAACTTGTCCTCACTCCAGCTATTGCAGCATAGACAGTTAGACTCTCTAAACCAGAAAATTAATCACAGTTTGTAATAATAAACTGATGATTAGAATATATGCAAAGTCTGCTCAACACCTTCATTTCTAACTTGATCAAAGTTAGAAAAGTCTGAACTGTGGCTCGTTCTGTCAAAGCTGCCACCTGACTCCTGCACACCCGAGTGGGAGCGTTGTCTGCGTGTTGTCACCCTGCCTGCCAACTCAAGCCGAAGCCACCGTGTGGGATCTAAGATGCCCGAAAACACCTGAGAGCTGCAGGAAGCTCCAGATGAGAGAGATCAGCTGCTGAAGCTGCTACATGGGGCCAAACACAGAGTATGTTTGTGAGCAGTCCACATGAGAAGCTGCTTCTCTCCGTCCTCCAGAGCGACCTCTTCCCCTGGCCATCGAGGAACAGCTGACACAATGCTTCGCCTGTGATATTGGGTTGGTGATCTATATTAATAGCAATATTTAATTTCAAAAATTTGGATTTTCCATCTAAATGGTTACAATATCTAATTACTTTCAAAAGTTTCTTTGACTTGTTCGTTTTTGTTTCCACTAATTGATGCATCTGATTAAGATAACAGGCTTGATCTGGTCTGATGGTCCTCATTCACAAATCTGGTCTGTTGCTGCATTCACGTCCTCAGTCAGTCAGTCAGTCTCTATTCATTCATTGTTCATTGCTGTATTCTTTGTATTTATTCATGATAGCATTTAGCACATTGTCACAACAATTTTTTCATTCATCAGTACATGTAGTAGTTATTCATTGTGTGTGTTTGTGTGTGTAGTTGGTAGTTATTGTGTGCGCAATTAGTAGTAATAATGCTTTCATTTATATTGAATATGTGACGTGAGCTGCGTGTATGAAGCGATACGGTCACTGCACACGAATCAAGAACTCCGTAGCGACGTTCAGATTGAAACTAAATGAATGAATTGGCTATCATTTTTCCCCCTGAGGAGAATTCAATGCAAGTTAAACCCTGTTAGTTAACATAGATATACTATTCATGATAGCCACAAGTGATTGTACGTTCACTAATCCCTCTTAGTCAAATGAAGTTCTGCTATAACAATTTAATATCAAGGTAAAATATGCTACAAACATGTGAGATCATGGACACACACACACACACAGGCATGTACGCACACGCACACTGATAATGGTGATCGAATCGGTGGTATAGACTGATGGCTGCAAGCCGAGCTGTTTTACATTCTGCAGGGTGTGTGTGTGTGTGTGTGTGTGTGTGTGTGTGTGTGTGTGTGTGTGTGTGTGTGTGTGTGTGTGTGTGTGTTTGTGTGTGTGTGTGTGTGTGTGTGTGTGTGTGTGTGTGTGTGTGTGCTGGAGTGTATCCACCTGTTACAGATCGGGTGTCTCCAGCACCCTGAGACCAGTGACAGGCCAGTGATAAACAACCACACACACACTCACACACGCACACAGGAGAGGGGGATATACACACATACAGATGCAAAAAATGCACATTCAGCACAGTGAGACGCACAGCTACACACAGACACTCACAGAAAACCATATGCATGCGCACAATGAAATCTACATACCACACACACACACACACACACACACACACACACACACACACACACACACACACACACACACACACACACACACACACACACACACAGAGCGAGCGATCACCCTTTTAGTTCCTCATCTCCATCATCCCAGGCAGAGGAAGAAACACAGGGGGGCGGGTCAGAGAGGCTCGCAGGCCAGACAGGAAAGTGACAAGCCCAACCATGTGAATACTCTCAACCACACTTTGCCATCTTAGCACTCCTCTCACTTCACCGATTCCATCTCCTTTACATTTTGTGACGGGAGCCTTAGCGAGCACGGGCTGTCTTTAAAGTGGGAGCCCATCAAATCTTTTTTTGTTTGTTTGTTTGATTTTTCCTTCTATCTGACATGCTAAGTGCTCATTACTGGGGTGTTTCTGCACAGCACTTCCTGGAGATCATCTGTCAATCACACAGTGTGCTCAGATTCTGTTGATGAAGTTTGGCTTTCTGTAGGCAGTGCTCTATTCTTCGTCTTTGACTGTCACTGCTCATGTTAACTACCTCCAGTATACCAAACAAGCCTGAAACAGTGAACAGATCAGATTTCTTCTTAGAAAAGTGGATGTTTTCATGAAGTACTGTTGTCGTAACACTTACATTCAGTAGCTCCCCTCATGTGTCACAAGGCACCAAATCATTCATTTGTCTCACACCATTTCTTTTTCTTTTCAATCTACATTTACAGCAAATGTAAAGCAATAAGTAAAGCCTTCAGCAGTGCACCCACTGTGTAGCTTCAAAGGTTCAGCCAGTCTGACCTCCGTCTCAGTTCTCAGCCAAGAGGTTGGACAGAAGGAATTTTTCCCCCTTGAATTGTATTTTTCCGTGTCATATAACTCAGCCTCCATTGCCAGGAATTCAACAGAATCACATCATCAACAACATCACAAAAAAAATCGAAGAAACATTTGTCAAAACTATTCTTTGCAGCTAGACGACTTTATGTATTTCTCCACAATGAGCTTTAGGCATTCATTCACTGCATTTAATACAAGAGTACATCTCATATTAATAAATGGAAGTAATTCCAAATGAATTCATGTTATGTTAAACATTTGATGTTTTAATGTGTTATTTATTCTCATACTTAAAATTCAGATTTATGGTAGTTAAGATTAATTACTTATTAATCCAGTAAATTACTATAAGCAATGGATTACTTGAAGTTGCAGCAAAATGACTTAACAGATGCACTTAATTCTTACTTTAAAGCAACCTGCAGTTAAATCTGCAGGAATCTGACAGCATAGTCAACTGTAGAGTCCCACTATACAGCTGTCATTTCCTGTAAAAAATAAAGGCAGCTTGTCATAAGGTGCTTTAAAATGCACAATGATCCCAAGCACATGTTGCAACAAAGGAAAAGGGTAGCTGCTGAATAAACTTCAATGAGTGAGCGACCATCAGGGTAGCCATTGTCAATTCATCACTGGTGGCCCAGACTAATGGCTGAGCTGCAGCACCTTGGGAAAACAAGTAAAACCAGGCCAGACCAGCGGGTGCACTCAATTGTTATTGTTTCTTAAAAGACCATCAGACCACCAGAAAGCTTTTCCCCTCATCTAACACCAAGAGCATTTGCTCACTGTCTGCCACCGCACAACAACCACAGTGCCGTGAAGGAACACCGATATTGGATGATTCTGCAAAACTAGATTACTTTCAATGTCAATGTTTTTAAAGATGATTTCTTTCTACAAAGGCTGCACAAGGCAACCGCAGTATGCTTAAATCAGTTCAGTGAGCTAACAGTAGCTGTTAAAGTGTGACAGCGATGCAAACCCCGGTCTCTTGAATGAAAGTCAGACGCGCTCCATGCACAGCCTTACTTTCCACTTAACCCCATAAAGGCCACAGCACTTCCTGCACTGGAACTCAACATTTGCACTGGATGAAAATCTTGAGATGTGCAGTGAAGTGACACATCAGTGTGTTCAGAATTTCATTGGCTATTCGCAGCATCATCCGCGAAATTTGTCGATGCTTCTCTGGTTGTTAGGTTTTATATGGCAGATTGTGATTGGCCAAGTGAGGTGTCATTTGACAGAAGACAAGCATATCGCCTGCTGATTTGAAAGGAGATTTCTGTGGATTATTATCATGTCTTGGATTAAATATATCTACCTAAAAGTATATAAAATTCCCACTACAAGAGAAAAATGGTTCTTACACATTAGCACATCGGTTATACTCATGCAATAATATGATATTTTACACTATAACACACTATAGACAGTAGTTTTACTTTCAAGTACATTTTGCTGATAATACCTCTGTAGTCAGCTTAGGTTTTTAATCGCAGGACTCTTGTTGTGTGCACCATCTTGTTGGTTCTTTGTAGTTTTCTTAGACATGGTAAAGGCTTACTGATGTTCAGATGTCACCTATGAGCAGAACAAACATGAAATAATGATGTCTACAATTATCATTCCGGCCCTTTCTGTTGTTTGTACCTCGCATGTCATCCTGCCAAATTCGGTGTAGTGCAATGAAATAAAATGAAAACGCTTTCTAAGTGTTGGGTCACTTTTTTCCCCCCTCCTTTCTCATCCGCCACACCTCCAGAGAGCCCATAAACCAGCTCTATGTAATTGTCCATCTCTCTCTCTTTTTTTTTTTTAATATCGAACCAATATCCTCTGCCTCCATCTGTCTATTCTGAGTCAGTGGAACAGTGATGGATTCTTGTGGGATCTCTTTACTGTGAGCAGTCAGTCACTCGTCAGTGGGCAGTGTATGGCAACGTATAGCGGGGAGGACAGAGGGTGACGACGGCCAGAGAGAGGACCTGTCTGCACTGTCAGAGCGTGAGATGGATATATAGATACATCACATCCGGGATGCAGGAGGTGATGTGTGTCCTGTAGGGTACGCAGGCAGTTGTATGTGTGTGTGTTTTTGTTCGCAAACGTTCGGTTTAAATTTACTGCGCTTTTTAGCATATTTTTTCAAGTGTTCTACTCATGTGTGTACGTGTGTGTTGACGTGCGAGCGCGTGTGTGTGCTGATGTGCTTGTTTTGTGTGTGTGGCCTGGAAATTATCTGGTCATTCATCACTGCCTGAGCAGCCGAGGCTAAAGACCATCCATCTTCCCCCCTTTCACAGCCAAGGCTGACACTCAAGGTGTTTGTATGACTTAATGTTCCTCTCTGCAGGATTTTGGAGCAGCACGCACACAGCTCCGGGTGTGTTTTTGTGTTAGTGTGTGTGACTGTGCAGCTGATTTCTCCCTTTGTTTACCTGCCTGCCCATGCGTCTGGATGTTTAACTGCTGCAACAATGGCTGGGTGTCAAAGGCCCCATTGAATCAGGTTTGCATAAACATATAGAGCTGAGGTTGTGGTGAGGTTAGGAAGAGTCACGTTTTCATTTTAACATCAAAACTGACCCAGCCTATTTAACGGTGTGTGTGTGTGTGTGTGTGTGTGTGTGTGTGTGTGTGTGTGTGTGTGTGTGTGTGTTGCATGTATCTCCATCAGTGTATCAGAGCTCTTAACCTTCTGCATGTTTATCTGTATCATCCAGCCATGTCAAACTGCTCACTGGTGAATATTGGCAAACACAAAGGCTCACCACTCTTATTGACTGCCTCGGGCTGTGACCTTAGAATAGTCCGTGCACTTGCCTATTTCTTCTTGCGCATGTGTGTGTGCGTGTGTGTGAGTGGGTGGGTGCTTACAGTTACAGGCCTTTCTCTCTTTCTCCCGCAAAAGGTCAGCCGTCAGACGGTATTGAGCAGCGCTAAAGGTGAAAGAAATGTGGAATATGTTAAATGATAAACTATAGAGCAGCACCATCCTGTTCTCCCACTGCCCAGCTGACTTTGAGTGGGATGAGATCTTTCTGGTGATGTTTGGGAGCCAGAGGAACAGGGGCGGATTCACCTGAAAATATGCCACAATCTAAATACAAAAAATAAATAAAAGATAAATAAAATATTTTGGCTGTGCTGTTTTTTTCCTCTGCCAGTGCTGGCATCTTTGTGTAACTGGGTTAGCTGGTTGAACGAGCGACTGCTGCTGCTGCTGCTGCTGCTGTCACTCGTTCTTCAGTTGAGTGGGTGTGTGCTGTTCCACTGGAAGTGTTGTGCAAGTTCACATTAAAATGAACTAGTTCACATTCAGTTCACATTCAGTTCACAATTAGGAATTCAGAACTAATTTCATAGTCCTTAAAAATGAACTACTCCATGTTCATTTTTTCATGTGTACAAGTGTTTCTACTTGTCAGTAGTGGTACATTTACTCATGTCCTGTACTTAAGCACAAATGTGAGGTACAGTACTGGTACTTTACTTGCATATTTCCATTTAATGCAACTTTATACTTACACGCCACTACATCTCAGAGATGAATATTGTACTTTTTACTTCTCCTGGACTTCCTTTCCAGTGAAAATTATGTATCTCCAACTTTTCTAAGAAACTGAAGGATTAAGTGTTCCTTTATCGGTTGAGAGAACACTCTTACTTCTTGAACTAAATAAACTATTTAAACCCCTCTTGGATTAGCTGGAAGATCCATCATCGCAAAGCTGAAAACAGGCTGTTTTTCTCAGTTCAAGAAAGTTGACTTTTTAGAGGTATGTGGTTCCAATAGGACAGCAATGCTACAACCATATTTTGATTTTGTTAGAATATGATGCAATGCTGGAGATTAAACTACTACTAGCAGTTTGTAAAGTAGTTGAAATTAGTCTAACCTTACACATCGAGCTGTAATATTAATCCAAAAAATCAGATATATTAGTGAAACACTGACAAGGACCATAAATACTTAAATACTATAAGTACATTTTCTTGACAATACTTTGATACTCTTACTTTAAAGTTGTGCTGACTGAACTGCATTTTAATTTTTAAGTTTTTCATTTGCATATAGTCCACTGGACTTCCATATAATGTAAACACAGGAGATAATGGCACATTCTGTCATCACAAGCCAAAAACGGTTTTCTCTGCCTGCACATCAACTCTGCAAACTGAGATTCTGAATATCATCACCCTGGAAGGAGTTCTCCAAGAGCTCTGTTTTCAGTGACTTAAGACTGCTTTTGTGTGCGGATGAAAGACCGAAACGCATAGAAAAAGCATTTTGAAAACACCCGCGTGCCTGTGGACTTGGCCAAAGAGTTTTCCAAAGAGAACAATTTATTCACGAATCTAGCATCACTACTGCTCACATCTGTATGGTTCTTTATGCAGCATAAAAACAGATACAGATAGACACAATGACAACATTGATAAAAGTGCCAAACTGTGCCAGGAACCAAGAGGCAGCTGAATTAGAAGCAGAGTGTTTAATGAACATGGAATAAACGGACACTTGAAACTGCTGCACGTACTCTTCTATACATTTAAAATGAACATTTCCACCCTCAGCTTTCCATTAACATTAAAGGTATTTAACCCTTGCAGAAAAACGCAGACCTTGTTGCTTCCTCTAGCCTATTGCCTCACGATGTGCATGCTTACAGACAGTTATTTCACATAAGTGAAGAGCAGAATAATGTTATAATGCCTGCGCTGTGCAGACTGGATCACACACTTAATGCTTTAATTCAAAATCAGTTCACAGTTTATGTACAATCTGTGCAGTCCAATTCAACAGCTCTGAAATAAATCTGTGGAGGTATAATGTTCTGTTTTTATGTTGACATTGTTGACTCTGGTCATTTCCAAAACCATATTGGTGGTGTTCAGTCTGGCTGTAAAGATGATTTTTGCTGGCTGTGCATGCTGAGCCACACATGCATATATATTAGCTCACTTGCTAGCTTTCAGTCAGAACTATTCCTGGGGTTAACAGGCCAATATGCTTATCACAGAATACTTATAGACAGAATATGGCTAACTTATTAGCAAACAAATTGTTGACATATCAAGCTGTCTCAGTTTGGGAAGGGACAGGTGTCCCTTTGGCTTGAGTTTTTAATCATCTCAAGAGGAAGCCAAGATTAGTGATTTCAAAATAAGATATTCCTACAGGTAAATACAGAGTGCGTTCACAGGCTGAATCACATGTGCAATATAATTCACATCGTAATAAGCTAGTATTTACTGCAGCACTAATATATTACACAGCGGCTCACTTACTAGCTCGTTAGCAAACAACAGTCTACACAGGAGGCACAGAGCAACATGAAGCATTCCTTTGAAATCATGTTTCCTGACACTGGACTGGTATAAGTTTGTTACTCAATAGCCCTTTGGCTCTGGTTAGGTAACTTCCAGCTCTTGAGAGAAATATCTATAGCTTATTAGTAGCTCTGCTTCCTTTCCCAGCTGGTCGTTTACTGGGATTCTGTTGGTAATAGGAAGGCAGTGCACACTCTGCTGGTCTGAGCACGTTTGCTGAGAACGACCTCCCACGGTGTGATATGGGGAGGTAGGTAAGAGCCCTGAGACATCAGAATGAAACATCTAAAAGCCGCAGAACTGGTTCATTTTCAGGAGTTTCGGTGCTGCCAGTGAGCAGCTCCAATTAGGCTGAGTTACTGTATGCAATGTTACCGTCAGAAATACACGTTTAATCTGTCTTCCCTCATTTTCTATTTCAATCCACGCCATCCAACATGAAATACATACAATAAACAAATACAAATTCTATGAAAAATGCCTTGTGCTGATGACAGCAGCATCACCAATTTACTTGCAGGTCTGAGGAAGGTTTCTTCACTAATGGAACATGCCCTGCATTTTCACTGCAAACTGAAGAGTTACAGCTTAATCTTCCCTGCAGCACAGTTATGCCCCAGTGAGCTTATAAATGAAATATGCCACCATGCCAAGCCACTGTGCCTCACGACCTTTCCCAAAACTCCCCAACTCCCCGCTCCCTGATGCTTGCCTACCTCCAGCCATACACACACACAAACACAAACCCAAGTAAATGTCCGCACACATACGCAGTTGAGCGGTGGGACTTCCACGCGGGCAGGCAGGCAAACAGCCAGACAAACACTCACATGTATACAGCGTGCTCCACAAAGAGATTTTTTTTCCTTCATTTCTCTCCAGGCTCCACAACAAACAACGCTAAGTCGCTCTTTGTATTCATGTGCTGACTTTTGTGTCAGCGTGTTTTAATTTGAATGGATTTTAGGTGCCTTCGTTGCCAAAGTCCCCTTTCCCTCCTTTGATCCAGCAGCTGACACTCTCTTCCTCTCCTCCTGCTCTCTCTTTCTCTCTCTCTCTCTCTCAACCCCCGAGAGAGATCACAGCATGCTATCCATCACTCTCTCTTCTTCACTTCTGTTTCTGCCCTTGCTCTCACTTTCTTCTTCCCTTTTTTTCACTCGTGAAGACACGGAGATCTTAAATCTCTAGATTCTCTGGATCTCACAGTGCAGTCTAGAGGCTAATATTGGTGTCGGCTCTGATATCCAGGGTTCAGGAGGTCACTCTGCGGGCTCATGGGTAGTGACCCGGCAAGATCCACAGCGGCTGGGGTTAAGTCTCACCAGCTCCTCATTCGTACAGAACAGATGAAACACTGATGCTATGGCGCAGTCCCCCCATTCTCATTTACCTGAAGCCTTCGAGTCACTTCACCCCGGGTGGCAGATGTAGAAAAAGGAGCAGATGTCCTGTGCTGTTTCATACCAACAGGCTCCATATATTAAAAAAAAAAGAGTTTATCTGTCAGTCTTTCATGAAACAGAGGTGAGTATCCCGAGAGCTTTGAAAGGAAAGGTCATTCATACCTTTCACTAACTTGATCTCTATGTGATGATATTGATTTCTCTTCTCATCATTAGAAACCTTTTTAATGGTGGTGGGGTGAAACTGAAGCTTCATTTCTTCTCTGCTAATGATGCTCAGCTTTGGCATGTTTTGGATGAAGTGAGGCCAAAGGTGATGAAAGGTCATTTTTCTCACTATATATATATATATATGGTAATATTAAGACTGTACCAACCATTTTTTTTTCCTGAATCAAGTCCAACAGCGATCAAATGGGGTTTCAGCAAATGAGAAGGTTCCTCAGACTCATTGGAAGAGAAAATGACAGCAATTATTAACTGTCCACTGGACACAATGATCATAGTTTACAGACTGATCTACAATAATTTGCTTAGTCATGTGACTGCAGTTTTCCTGTGCAGTGATCTAAACAAAGTGCTTTATCGTAGCACTTCCCAACCAGGGGTACTTCTGCAGTTCCTCAGGGGTACGTGGAAAGACTGTGAATAGCACAGGAAGAACACAGAAATTTAAGATTGATAATTCGTCCATGTATCTTTGTTTATGAGGAAAGTAAAGACACAATATAAGCTTGTGTGTAGTATATTTACTTCATGGTAAATGGCTACATTTATACTGTGCTTTAATCCAATGCACGTTACAAGGTTTGTGCTGCTCATTCACCTGTTCACGCTCGGATTGCAGTGATCTACCATGCCGGGTGCTGACCTGTGGTTCAAAGTGTCTCATCCTGTCCGTCCTCCCTGTGGACAGGAGGTGGTAGAGATTGAACCATCAGCTACCAGTGGACAACCCGCTCTATCCCCTGAGCCACAGCCACAGGGTTCAGGTCTTAGGAGGTTAAAAGTTGAGCTCGATGGTTCTGTTTTGTCAAACAGAAGTTGACAAAACAGTCTCAGCTCAAGGTATCTGCAGTTTCATGACAGCTGCGCAAATTCCAGAGCAAGCCAACAAGTTGGTGAACCTTGGGTTGAGATTGTTTTGTCAACTGTGGCGTCCAAGGCTGAGAATCAATTGTCACCTGCCATTATGTTCTTTAAGAATTAGAACAGAGATTGTTGTTCGTCACAATACTTGCTGAACTTGTTCTTTCTCATATCCACAAAACAGAGTTGTCTTTGAGAATCATTTTTTGATCCTCTCGTCCTCCAACACCCTGCAGCTGAAAAAAAAAAAAAAAGGCTGCTTGATCGAATTATGTTTTTAGTAACGACTTGAGGGAATATTCCCAGTTTTTCATCACAGCGTGAATTATATCTCCATTGTTTGGGGTAAATGGCTGCATTTTGTGACACCCTTTGATTAGTTTTCTTTATTAAATAATTGACAGTGAATGTCCCAAAACCCTGAGGAACATCAGCATATTAGTTTTCAGTCTGCCTACAGCAGAATTCAATCAATTTGAATATATTACTTTGGGAAAGGATTCTGAATAAATGGACAATTACTTTCCATGCATGAGAATCACTGCAACAGCAATGTGGTGGCTGATATTATCATATTAATGGTCTGAAGTAAGCTTATTTCTTTAAAATGGAATTTAGTATCAGGGTTTTTAAAAGGATTATGAATAGTGACTAAAGCAATAGCTGTTTGATTTACCAATATTTAGCAATGGAAAACACATGGATTCATTCTGGGAAGGCATGTTTTTGAGATGATGGTCCTGAGCAAGACATTTATTTTTGGAGACTTCATATTTCACCAAGTCTTGATGAACGGTTTGGCCTGACCTGTCATGTGGAAGCGATCACCCATGTTGCCTCCGCATCAGAGTTTGGTGTGAAGGGCACGGTGAGTATGAAAAGGCAGGATTTCACACAGTGGTCACTCACAGCAATAATTACACAGCCTTTCATTCCCTCACTGCCTGTTTGACATTACATGATGTTTACAGAAACATCTGTATGGCGGCATTACACCTGTCTGGTGGTGAGGTTAATCTGTTTACATGAACCCTTGATAACCTGTGATTGAGTCTACATGTTGACATGAATGAACCAGCAAACAGAAGGTTTCTCAGAGCTGCACAAAAAACAGCCCACAAAGAAAAGCTGTAAAAATCTCCCCAGCTATCACTGCCTTTTAGTTTGACCATAGGGTCATTTCTCACACAGGAGTTAAATCTCCATTGATCACAATAATGCTGGCCACCATCTTTTTCATGTAACCTCTTTATTAGACCTCCAAGAAGTAGGTGTATGATTATGCTGAAGGATAATGATGACTGAGAGTGCTGCAGTACCCCTGTTCCAGGTGGCTGAGTCACAAGCAGCATGACTTTTTTTTTTTTTTTAAATTTTGCCAATATCACAGTGGAGAGGTTTCACAACATTAATGGGGTCCTCAAAGTTGGATTCAATATTGCACCTCCATAAACTTGGGGAACTCCCAAGAGACAGATTTTAAAAGGAGTGGTTCAAACTAGTGCAGGAGAGTCCAGAGTGTTTGACCCTCAATTGAGTCAAGCTTGACAAATGCTGTAGTATTCTTGTAGTATTTTGTACTGTGTACTGTCTGTGTTGATCTGTGATTGGAAGAGGGTTTGGACAGTGTTCAGACTGCCTCTTTGCACCACATTTAAATATAATTTTCCACCATCAGTGGTGAGTCACCAGCATACAGTGAGTCATGAGTTCATCCTGATTATTTAAGTATTATTCTGTCCTGAGACCTGACCTGGGACCCGTACGGGTTTGGATCCACATTTAAACGGTCAATCTGGATTGGGACCTGTTCTGTTATGCACTTTCCAGTTCTCTTTAAAGTTATGTGTACCACTTGAGTAGGTCCAAGATGACCCACCGACCCATCACCCATCAGACAGCGCTGATCATGATGGAAGTGCTGCGTGTGTTGTAACTTGGAAGATCCAAAAACATGGATGTATTTCACCAGCCTGCTTGGTAAGGAGGATGGACTGAGCTCCACAGCCAGGCACAGCAGAGAAGTCTTCTAATATTACATTAGGTAAGACACAATGGTTTGTTAAGAATGACTCAGTTCCTTGAATTGTTCCAGTAAGAAATGAGAGTGAGCCAACATGCACAAGTCCAGGACAAAGGAATAAGCTGAATGAAATATAATTCAAGTTAGCATTTACACCTCCGCTTTTCCTGCTGTGATATAGAAAATATCTGCTGTGAGTTTGGTTTATGAAGATACTTTGAAACCCTGAACGCACCATTGCTGCAATTTGAGTCAGAATTCTTCCTCTCTGGTCAAATGTGAACACACTCACACACATGATTCACATACTCTCAGTGTGACTCACACTTTCTGATGATGTAATTATCTGATGTCCAGTGTAAATGCTTATATACAGTATCTGCTTCGAAATCACACACTCCTCGTACCTTTGAAAACCCCGGCAGTTTTAACCCGCGTATTGTCAAAGGATGGGTGGATGGGCAGAGAAGGGGGAGGGTGGTGGGTGTTTTGTCTGAAGCCCCTACTCAAAACATATTCCTGTGGCTTTGTTATGTTACATTATAGAGGTAATTCTGATGTAAACGACCTTGACTGAGGCTGTGAAGACTAAGAAAAATCCTTAGAAATTAGTCAAGTCCATTTTATTTACATAGCTGAAAATCACAAGTTTTTACAAAGGTTTTATTTATTTATTTATTTATTTATTTATTTTTCCAAGCAGTGTTACCTTTGTGATGATTTTCAGCACATATTATATGTTTTCTCCAGTAGCACGACCGTCAGTAATAACTAAGAAATGAATTTATCAGAGGTGGGAGGAAAGATAAGAATATGTACTCGAACCAGATGAAATGCTCTGCAAAGTAGCTGCAATTCAAACTCTTCTCTGAGTTTTCACCACTTTAGCTGAAGAGAAAATACAGTATGTTGCCATGGAAACTGAAACTTGGTAGTCATCCAGATGGAGGGGAAAAACTGAATGTGTGGATAAAGTCACGGAAATAAAAAGAAGAAAGGAGAGAGACGAGGCAGATCTGAGACGTGGAACGCAGCAGACGTGGTCAAAGAAAGCATTCATGCAGATATTAGTGAGCAGTAAGGGTCATATAAAGGCCTACGACCTCGCAAGACACGGCACAAAACTGCCCTTTACTTAAACATCTGATGTCTACTCCCTGTGTTCTCCTATCTCGGATCAAGCTGCTGGTAGCAGCACACACACCAAACCAAGCTCGCAGCAGCCTCGGTCTCAGCCTCTGAGGTCTATTCCTGAAGTGAGTGGAAGACTTAGCGGGATACTTGTGGTTCTCTAATGAACCATCTGTCTCATCAGATGAACATCACACAGTTTTTTTTAAAGATGCTTTGACTCTGACGAATCTGAAAATCTCCATATGTTAGCGCACAGGGTTTTTTTTCTTTTGGGTGTCAGTAAGAGTGACAAAAAGCAGTGAACATATGCATGGTTTTACTTTCCTCTGCAGGCAGAATTAAGGAGACAATGAAGGGGAGAAACACAGGAGGGTGGTGCATTGGCTTGTACAGCTATACTGTGCATGCTACTACAGTACATTAAAAAGTTCACCTTAAACATGGAAGCTGTTCCAAAGAATTAAAATGATATGGATAATGTCTTATTATGCAAATAGGTGCAGGATGCATTACAAAAGAGAGAAATATTTTGTGGATCTGAAAAGTTTAGAGGGCATAACTAGAAGCAGAGATAGTAGGCAGGTCAGCTGGCAAATTCAAAGTATGAGATCGCAGGAACAAGGTACAAGGGTCATTTATTTATCCCTTTACAACACAGGCTTGTGGAATGAAAGGCTATTTGTGGTCCCTTTATGCTACTCACAAAACACAAACTTACTATACATGGATGAATAAATAATAAGTCGTTAAAATGAAACTATTTTTAATGGTGGAGTGTGGAGGATGAAATGTAAAATGCTTTGTTCATTATGGTAGAGAAGAGCTATATAAGTGCAGTCCATTTACCGTTTGTGCTCATAACGGTGGAGACTTGTTAAAAAAATAAAAATAAAAATAAAAAAATCTCCACCTCTGAAAAGCAGGTGTGAACGTAGAGGAAATAAATGGAATTTACAAGAAGGTTGTAACAGGAAAAAACTACTTTGTTTTCATACTACAGAAGTCTAAATGGCAGCAAACAGCCTGTAAATATTCAAAGAGCTGCACTCTATCAGGTATCTGAAAATAGTAAATTAATAAAACTTTAGGCCTGTATATGAGTTATACATGATTTTCAGAGTAGAAAATACAGCCACGCTTCAGTGAACACAACATCTGATTGTTTTCTAACAGCAAACAAACTTTGTTTGACTCTTATGGCAAAAATAATGACATGTTACAGTAGTAATATTAACATTTCAGTCACAGTTGAGCAATACTTTTTCTCAGGTGGAAGTGTGGCTGAAGTGAACGCTTTGTTTTATCGCTTCCTTTCTAAACTCGAGACTCTCAGATAAAGTCCAACGCTGAACTGTGCCCACTGAGCTGTGCTTCACTCCCAGAGTACACCTGGAGTTCAGTGCCAGGTTGAGTCCAGGAGCTGCCTGCATAATGAGCTGCTGCCTTAGTGAATCACAGTTAGTTGCAATTTCAATAAATCCTGCACACAGAGAATATTAAAGAATGGAGAGTGTATACATATCTATACGTATACAATTTGACCAATGGCATGAAAATTTTTGACTTGACGAACAACGTGAAGAAAACATGAACATGAAAAGAATGTTTAGCTGCAGCAAAAACAAGATTTGCACTGTTATTTGAATATTTTCAAAAGGCACCACTGGCAAAGTGAAGAGAAGCTTTTCTTTTACTTGAAGAAGCTTTTCTAAAGAAAAAAACAAAAAGGCAACACTGTCTCACAGCTGTTTATTCTACCTCTGGACAGGCAGACGGCGGGAAGAAGGAATGGCTTAAGGAGGATATGGATGAAGGAGATCCATCCTGTTGGTGTAATCAATGGGACAAACACATAGATCCAGAGGAAGAAAAAAAGACAGCAGGAGGAGGAGGACAGCAGGGAAGAGACAAGAGAAGACAGATAGCAGCAGACAGAAGACAGGAGCTGTGAAGAAAAATATCTTGGAAGATCAAAGAACAAGTCTCACAGCAGAGCGCTTGTTAAATAACTAAACCCCACTTAAGAAAAAAAAAAAAACAAAAAAACACAGCCAGTCTGCAAATGGAGTCTGAGGCAAACTTAAGCTCAGACGGAACAGCAGTCCCAACTGAGCGCTGGAGGCAAAGGGAAACGCATGCAAACTTACTTGACCCTTTTGCAGGAGTGTTACATTATGTAGGTGAGTGGTCCTGATGCTTTGTTCATGTCATTTTTCATTATCATAAAGTTGGATGTTGCTTTTAGCTACAATGAATCAATTATCACTATAGAAGGGATGCAATGACCGAACTTTAACACCACCCTCATCAACACCGAAAGAAGAAAACAAAAGGCATGAAGAACCAGACAGTCAGGATCTGTGAACATTTAGGGAAGAAGCTCAGTTCCTGTCATAGGGAAGGATTAGGGAAGTAAAACACGCCCGGTTCTATTTTCTTTCTTTCTGAGAGTTAATCTGTCCTCACAAATAATAATTTGTGGTTTAGGGAGGGTTTAGTGGTGAATGCATTTATGCTAAGCTAGGCAAAGCACTTCGCAGCTCCAGCACCATACTGTACGTACACATCGACACGCGCGTACTATACTCTCGAAAAGATCTTGAATGAACGTATGTCTCAAACTGTTGAACGACTGGTTCAAAGCAGCATTTGTCCATCTGAACAAAAAAAGGATTTTACTGAATATTTTGGTTGTCTTTGGATGGGTTTTCACATTCTACTGATGAAACGGTTAGTTCAGCTTTACACAGCAGATTAGCAGGTATCTTGTCATCTTATTTCTCATTAGTTTTCAGTAGTCTGGATAAATCTTTGCCTTAATTCTTTCCAATATCTTTACAAAGTCATTTGCACAACAGCTCTTTACCATTTTATCATCATTTACCATATTAGCTCATTAGCGCCTGCTAACTGTTGCACATTTGCCACTCAGTGGGGGAGTGACCATGGCAACATCTCTGAGCGACATCACATGGAAACAGTCGGTATCTGCCGAGAAATCCATACCACTCACCTAACAACCACGCAGCCATGTTTACATCAGAGAGCAGGCTGACAAAAGGCTGCAGGCAAAGTAAATCAGAAGCAGATTGCATTATTTTGCTGTCTGCTGTTGCTTTAAGATAAAAACAGGCCTTTATTTTTATGAGGTTTATCAGACCAAGGAGAAAAGGTGCATTTCGAGGTTGCCGTGATAGAGAAGCGGCACACAGCTTCTGCCCCTGTCACCGCTCACCCGCCCTTGACCTCTCCGTGCAGACAGACTGCAGAGCCGGGTCAGCGGAGGAACCTCTCTGACCCAAACAGACAACTCCTCGCTCCAGAACATGCAAATGAGCACCGTAGCTCCGCCCTGGCTTGTGTTCAGGTGGAAATCCACTGACACCTCCATCTGCTTAGTGAGAGCGAGGACGGAGGGAGCGGGCGGATGAGGAAGGAGAAGAGAGTACAGCGGGAAGGGCGGGGGAGGGGGACAATGGGCAAATCGGTGTGGCACTGTGAATTCTACCTTAAATCGCGTGCGCTCATGTAAATTCTTTTTGATTGAAGATGCACACTGTCAAATGCACCCTGCACATCCTGGACACTCTGACGTTTAGAGTTTAAGATGTACAATAAGCTTTGGGAAGTGTATGTGATAGAGGTGCTGTCAGTTGTTTTTGTGGTCGATCATCAAGCTGGGTCATAAATAACATCAGGATGCAAGGACTATGTTACTCTTGATGATGAAGACCCTTAACTAAAAGAGCAGACTGGTAAAAATATATCAGAGAACTGGAGGTCATTTTTATGTTTATACTGTATTTCTGCCTGCAGAGAATGCAGGTCCACCATTTTCACCCCAAAGAATATTACCCAGCCCGCACTGAACACCTCTCTAGTCTTAATTTATTGTTGTGCTATTCAACCTGTTAGTCTAGATTCAGATTCACATTTGCAGTCACAACAGGCACCAGGCTGATGTGCACACGCAGGGTCCAAAAGGTGTTTGATTCAAACACACCTCAGATTCTGTCATCCAATATAAAATTCAAACTAAAAAAGGGAAGTCAAACAAAGGAGATGATGATGATGAGCAAAAGCAGATAAAAAACATTCTTCAAATGAGCAAACCAGCACAGTTTGATTGATATTACCTTGATCATGCAATAAAAAACATGATTTAGGCAAAGCCATCTCACTGAAACAATCCAACACCAGTTTGATTAAAGTCCCTAAAGTGAGCGACAAAACATGATTTAGGAAAATAAATCAAAACGGAGATAATTGTTTTTGCAAAAGAACCCTTCAGTTGGACATTTTGGGAAATACGCTTATTAACTTTCTGAGGGCTAGATGAGAAGATTAATTCCAATTTCATGTTTGTGTGTGAAGTGCAGAGCTGGGAGAGGAAGCCAAAAAAAAAAACAGGCCGGTACTGTTGTGCTGTGTTGCTTCTCTGGCTGCAGCGCAGGTTGCTAGGATTCAGTGGGGGTCTCTGGACGGGTGCAGTGGTCCCTCATCTTCCAGTCAGTCAGAATTGTCAGTAGCCATGGTAGAAAAAAATGTTCATTAGTCCCCACTGGAAGTGTGGGTATGCATATTTTTTAACCTTGGAGTGAGCCAGGTGAGCTGATTCTCCCTGTCTCCAGTATTTATGCTAAGCTAGGTTAATCACCTCTGGCTCAAGCTTAATTTTTAAGGGTATGATTGACAGGCGAGTCTACTGATCTTCTCATGAAGTCAAGCAAATAGTAGAGTTGAGCTATTATTCAATTTTTATCTTAATATCTGCATACTTGGTTCCTCTGGCTGGCTTGTTTCAAAGACTGGACTCAGCTGTAGTTCAGTCCAGACTTGAAATCTGCTCTCATGAATTATGACCTTATGCACCACTGTAGGAACTCTTGACAAAATAGGGTCCATTGTCTCTTGTGACTGTGATTGATTCAGTCAGTTTTGTAGAAAAGCCAGCCAGCGCTGAAGTCACTGAATAGGAAGGCAGATACTATCTGTAAAAATATTGATTTACAATGAGCAGGGAACCAAATGAAAGTTTCGATTTAATTCCCCTTGTAAACCCACTGTGGAACTGTAAAAGAGCAATCAAATGAGCAACTGAATTGTGAAGTCACCCATCAATGAGCGCCAACCTGATATCGGCAGTGTTAACCTAAATGAAGTCAAATTTAGCACGCTCACGTTCAAGTTTTTTTCACTTTCGACAGTAGTTTCAGTGTTAGCGCTCCTCGCTTTGAGTCTCGTCTGCTCCAGCTGTGACTGTTGAGCTCCACTGGCATCTGGCGTAGGCACCACTCAACAAACACACCTGGAAGCTGGTGTGTATTTGCCTGCAGTGCTGTATTCCGCAGCATCTGAGAACACGCCAGTGTGATTTTGTTTGGAGTAAACTGCCAGTCTAATCCTGCCACCACAGTTTGCCTTTCCACTTCATCTCATGCACAATGCAAATACAGTAAAACAGAGGCGTCGGTGTAACGCAGGAGCTGTGCTGTATGACAGACCAATCAGCTGTTGCTCATTCTGTCCAGTTACTCTTACATGTTTGTCTGCTGCTGCTCTAAATCTATTGATGCTGAAACCAAACTAACCTGAAAGCACCCTTCATTCATCAAAAGAGTCAAAGTACAGAACCTGCACATTTAAATTTACATCTCATTTGCTCATTGCAGCATCATCTGTTTCGACATTCATCATCCAACCACATTCCTCTTCATGTGACTAATGATTTGGTATTTTTGGCTTGCTGAGATCCAGCGGTTATTGCTATCTCTGAGTCTGCACAGTTTTGTGTTAAGGAGGATTATTTCCCCCTGTGGAATCCAGGATTCTTTAACAATCCTCTCCCTCAGAAGTTCAACTGTAAAGCCATTTGTAAGACGAGAGAATTAACTCTGTGTGCACTGTGTATATAAGTAAGCCAGAGATGTGTCAAACAATTTAACACCATATCAAACCATGTCTAAAGCACATCAAACCATGTCTAAACTGTGTCAAATCATGTCTAAGCTACATCAAACTTTTACCAGTTTATATGAAGTTGACACTCTTTTAATAGATCAGAGCAGGGATATGAATGGATGATTTATGATGGTCATTCGTCTGTAATCCACTACTGTCATAGTTTATGGAGGATGAATCAAGCAGGCTCCAAAGCAGTTCCATACCATTTAATTGTTGCATGTCAGAACATGTTGGGATGTTTGTACATTTAGGGGTTTTTCAATGGTCTGTTGTCCAAATGGCTAAATTACCATGCAAATAATCTAACTTTTGTACACCTGTTAACACTGGTTCCTTGACTTTAACTGAACTGTAACAGAGCCCTGAAAACTCAGGGCTGACTCCTCTGCGGCATGAACATCTGACATACCTGAAGTTTTTGATTATTTGTTTTTATTTTATTTTATACAGCTCTCATTTAGACTGAAACTGCAGCTACTTCTAAATATAATAATATGAGTTTCTATAAGAAACATTATGGCTTTGCTTAGGCCAAGGCTTTTTTTAAAGCCTTACTTTCAGTTTCATCATTATTAGCTTTCATTTGACAACAGCAACCTCAATGAGCTTAGAGCTATAAAAGACAATGAAGTTTACTCTCTGTGGGTAGAAATGTTTCCATTAAGCTGCTTTCACTGATCCAGAGTGTTACAAATCAATGTCATTGGTCTCCATTGATCATCAGATTGAGCACATGGGCATTTTAGTTTTCTAATGCTGTAGAGAGAATGAAGCTGGCAGCTTTGGAGGGGAATCAGAACAGTTACTGCTCCTGTGAAATAATAAGTGAAATCCAGAAATTACTCTTTAAATGAGTAATGACTAGTAAATAATAGATGGGACTTCTTCTGAATAATGAGTCCAGCCGTGCTCCCTTGGGTAGCAGTTCCATGCTACAGCCCAAACTCTTGCCCTCGCAGTCTTATCTCGCTGTCCAGATCCAACCAGCGACAGTGCAGCCCCAGATCCAGCTCAAACACCGCTGCTGCTGCTCCGCGAGGGCCTGTGGCTCTTGGCAGGGGTACACTTCCATTTAGGTCAACAGCACCAGCGCTGTACTATCTGACAACTGATAACACAATGAGACCATTAGTGTTGTAGGCTTGTAGCCCGGGTCCAGCCGGCTCAGGTCTACCTGTGCCAGCTTCAGGCCAGAGGGCTTGTCTCTCAGAGATTAATGATCCCTGCTGCTACACAGAGTAGGCCACTCCTTGAGTGTGAAATACACCTCATCTGCTTGGCTGGAGCTCTGATTTATTCCTGCCTGCACGCTTGCCCTCGGTGTCTGCAGGGGGTTTGTCTTTGTTTTGCCGTCTGTGTGCATGTGCGCATGTGTACTTCTTTGTGTGATTTCTCTCAGTCTTGGTCTGTCATGTGTTAATAAGGAAAATCAAACTAATCCCCTGCAAAGTTATGTTAATGCTTTGTTTTACCAGCTCGCTCATGCACGAGTGCACTTGTGTATCTGCTTGCATCTGAAATGGAATTTGAATAACTGTGTGCTAATTAGATTTGACTCATTTCTGCTCATTTTTCCTGTCACTTCAGTATTGTGTGTTGTGTTGTATGCTAGACGTTTTATAATACATTTCTTTAATCATCTTTTCATCAGTTTGCTCTTCTGCATTTGAAAAACTGTAAACCTCCAACGTGTTTCAGGTTGAAACAGCCACAGACGGTTCACTGGGCCTATTTCTCCTGGATTCTCATCTTTTTGTGTAATTTATTCAGTTTTACACTACAGAGGTCTCAGTACCTGAAACACAGATCTCAAGGACGCAACTTTTAATTGTTAATTTCATTGTAGTTATGCACTGGAGCATGTGGTGGACTACTCTGACTCCAAAATACCCTCATATCACCTTCTGCTCTGCATTACATGCTTTAAACAGTATATATCAAACTCTACTTTCATCCAGGTGCTTGATTTCTGTTCTGGTACACGCTAATGAGAAAGACATGAAAATAGAGCATCATTAGGAGCCAAGAAGAGGAAGTCTGCAGTATCCTTATTAAACTCACAATACCAGAATAGAACTCCATGTCTGGCAGTATGTCTTTATTTTATTTAACTGTAATGTGCTCAACAGACACATAACCAAAAACATAAGCAGTCTGTACAACTGCTCTCTAATACACTGTTTACTTTCCATCATTGCCTTCATCGGGGTGCTGCCTCACAGACAAATCTCACAACTTCATCTGCACTACTCTGCAGTACACCACGGACACAGCTGAAATGTCTTTTGTCTGCTTTGCAGCAGAGCTGCTACAGCTGATAGCAGCACCTGTGGGGCCGCACAGAAGAACACCACTTTATTACCCATCCTGTGAGTCCTTTGAAAAGAGCGGCAGGAGGTTTTGGGGTTCTAAATCCCACAATGCAGGACACAACCTTACAGGTGGTTTTCCTCAGTTATGCACAGTATATTTGAAAGGTGAAACATGAGCAGGGGTATTTATGAAAACTTGTCTTTGAAGTTAAACAGACTTTGCTCCTGATAAGCGGTGGATGTAACTGAGTGCTTATATACTGTGCTTCAGTACAATTTAGAGGTATCTCACTACATTTTAGAGGGACAGGTTATACCTTTTATTCCACTACATGTATTAGACAGATTAGTTACAATAGCAAATTAAATGTGATGGAAAATGTTTTCATTTACTCTGGCTGATTACACCTCTCGTCAAGTGTAAGTTGGCTGGAACTACTTGTCACCAAACTATGTACTAACAAAACATGGGTAAGGGACTTCAAATCAAATGTGGTTTGTACACAGACCACAGTCCTGACAAGAGGTCCCATTCGACAATATAAGTGAAAACACCTGGTGGGTGGATTATAGGTGAGCAGGAGCTTTAGAAATGTACACACAAAATAAGCACTTGATGCATCATTATAAGCTAACTAGCTGATAAACATCTGGGTCATGCTGCTAGGAAACAGCAAGCAGTATCAGGCTGCTAGAATGCATCCCAAACCCATGCGGTCTGGCACACCAAAGGTCTGCACCTCTGGCAGCTTCTCCTCCAACAAAAACAACCTTAGCAGCATGCGTACCGCCTCCAAAATGATTTGGCTTCCCACACCTAATCTCTCAGACGTGAACCACAGAGCCGTCACATGCAGAGCACTCACAATAGCAAATGACAGCGATCACCCCCTCAGTCAACACTTTACATTTCTACCATCTGGCCGGAGATATGGGACCTTAAAATGAAGACGCTTCAGCAGGAGTTTTGTCCCTCCTGCCACGTTCAAACTGCCTCACTGCTGTGAGCTAGAATGCTGAAAGGGGCATGAATGTACACATGTATTGTCGACTGTATATCTGTAGGTGTCTGTGCTGTACCTCTGTCTCAATCTAAATCACCAAAGTGCAGACTTCCAGGAGGGCAGCAGCACTCCTGCTCCTCTGCTGGATTCAGATGTTGTGTTATTATGCCAGAGCCCACGTTTCACCACAGCCACCTGTAGTTCTGTTGTGTTTGGACAGCCACTTCAGACAGACTGTCAGATTTCTAAAGGAGTAGGGAAGAAGAGAGCAATATACTTTACAACTACTGCAATGAAGGAAAGATGCAGGAAAGGCAGATCAGACTACATATCGGAGTACTTCAAACTTGTGGATCTAACCAGGTGGAAGAGCAAGAGAAAGGAAATAACACACATGAAAGATTATTCACAAATGACTTTGCTTGCTGGCTGACTTGACCCCATTTGTTTGTTCTCCTGTCTCTATTTGTTACGACCATATTGCAACGTTAAGGAATGCTTTCATTTATTTCATATCATGAAACCATATTAATTTACACTGTAATGTTTTCACTGATCATTAACTGGTCCAGCGTACCTGCTAAGTCTGAATATGCCATAGCTTACATTCACAATAAAACATGGATTAAAAAACTAAATCTGACATGCAGTGAATTAACAATTTTAGCTGCAAATATTAACAGCAAGACAAGACAGATGTAAATAATGCGTACGCAGTACATTTAGTTGCTGTTATCAGCTGCACTGTACAGCGCACTGGCAATTTATTCTGATATTGGACAATGACGGTGATAAAGGTCATTATGTAGGTGATGATAATTATGATGATAATGATGGAGATAATAATAATCATGATGGTGATATCCATTATAGAGTGAATGAAGCCAAGTATAGGAGAAACAACACTGGTCCTCTTACTGCTCTCAGGTCAGCAATGTAATAACTCAGACATAAGAACGGCAGCTTTCAGACACACTGATGTCACTCGGGTCCTGAGGCCACATGTGCTTTTTTCAATCTCAAGATATTGCATAAAGGGAAAGTATTTGAGACTGCTAACATTTCTGAGATTCATTCAGACCAAGATCGATTAATATAAAGGTAAATTATCTGGAGACCGTGAGGCTCATTTCAAGGGATGAAGTGACAGATAGTCACAGTTACAGAATAAATGCTTACAATTTTCACCCAGAGGTGAACACACATCTTGTGAAGCGGTGGTTTCTAAGTGGGGGTTGGGTGCCACACAAGGGGTCTCAAGATGGCAGCATCGGACACATCGGAGATATTGCTTTTTCTTTTTCAAAGCCAAAACAAGCCAAAAACGCTTGCAGACTGTCAAACACATGCTCTGAATATGATAGTTTTTGCTTACTATTTGCAGCTGCTGTGTTCTTGTTTAGCTATCATTCAAATTATTTATTATTATTATTATTAGATGTGCATGATTTCCCCGTGCACATTTGATGTTACATCACTTTTGTTTGCATTCCTCCGGGGTACAAACAACAAGACTTAAGCTGGCACTGATTTTATTTGCTATAGTCTCATGCCGGCTTCACTGTTGGCTCCCAGCATTCATTCCCGTATTATAGGTTTTCTCTAAAGTACCTTGTCAACCGGCAGCCAGATTTCCATCTTGTTCCAATTAGCCATTCTTTCATTTTCATTTTAGTCAACTTAAATATCATTTCATAGAAATTTTGTTTTCATCCCTATATGTCCTATATATTGTCCATGTCAGCAAGTCGATGTTAGCATTTAGCTCAGCTGATCTCCAGCATGGCTGTAGACTCTTATTCCTGTTGAACATTTGAATAAGCGCTCTTTCTGTGTTTGTCTTGTCAGGACTTTCACCTGCCTTCTTCAGCAGTGAATACCACTGTGTGAACCTGAGAGCGAACTTGACTGAAGCTCAGATACTGCACAGAGAAGCTGATGGACCTGCAGGAACAGCAGTCAAAGTGACGATGAACAGACCTGGACAGGGCTAAATGATGGTTCTCATCACGTTTCCCTTTTGTATGTTATGATGGTAAGACCAGATATATGAGATATTTTATTATCATCACGGACTTGTTTTGACACTCACTCCTCTTAAACTTTTCAAAGCAACACTGCAGGGACTACCACAGAGACTTGACCAGCATAAAAATCCAAGAGGAGAATAACAGCATCCAGCTCACTTTGAAGGCACCGGGGGTCGAGCTGGCATGGATCGGCCTCTACAGAGAGCCGTGGGCCTTTTGGTCTGACAACAGTACCTCCACATTCAATAACATTGGGACATTGGCCAGCCTAATAACCACTTATCAAGTACTGTGGAAGCTTTTCAACTGTCTTGAGAAAATGGGAGATGGGATCTGTGAAAGGAGAATCCCTTTCTTCTGTTTCAAAGGCAAAGCCTGACTCACAAACCCTGTAAGATTCGATCGCTATTGTTCTTATTATCATATGTGTACAATTCATTTCATGGCGGTGAAACCTGTAAACTCATGTTCCTCGGTTGTCATGAACAACATACTTTACATACTGTGAATTCCTATGATTAATCTTAAAGCATATGATATTTTACATACATTCACTTATATTTTACAATATTTACAATATTCTCAGTGCAACATTAACACTTGTTCATGATTCAGTGGTGTAGAGTGGCAACGCATTAACTTTCTGCATATACATTAATTTTACATTTTGCCTTAAAATAATTTATGCAGAATTCTGAATACACATTTAAAAGCTTTAACTTTACCACATTAAAATCATGTATTGCGAGCTGATCTAATCAATACTTAAGTAAAAGGCTGGTCAATTGACTATGTGTATTGTAAAATCAATACATACATAACATTCCTGAACTTAGCTATGGGGTTGGAGCTTGTGGAATCAATCAAAAGAGTAAAAAATATTCAGTGAGTAAACGCTTCCCTCTCTCCTGTTTTGTATCTAATCCAATTGTCACCATGCGAGGGAATTCCTGTGGAATCACATTATCACCTTTTCTTTCCCCTGTTCTCTGCTGAGAGTCACCTCACCCCCACCTTGTCCTCTGCAACTGCTTAGCACCCATTTAAATCAACTAGCACCGCCAAACGCCCCTAAAGATGGATAGCTTTGCTTATCGGCCTTTTGTTGGCAGTTTGTCTTGGTTATAAGCAAACAAGGGGATAGCTGTGCTGCTAATGACCTTGGGGGCTATGAACAGTATTTGCATGTATTTGTCTGTATGTTTGTGAGTGTGTGCTCATGCCTGAGGGCACGTGGCTCCATGTGTGTGTTTGCTGCACGGGCAAGTGCAGGCAAATACACGGTCTGTGTGCACTCGGCTGCAAACTATATGCATCTGACCTCCTCTCATGGCTAGTCTCTCCTGCTGGGGATAAATCATGAGGATCTGTGGCAGGCTAACCCTGCTGAGGTGATTCATGGAGCTGCCTTCATGACCTTCCATTCAGGCACACAGCTGGGCCCACTTGCCCGGTGTGCCCATTCATTCCTGTGACTGGACAACACCATTTCTATAGCTGCAGAATATGCTTATGTGTTAGCAGAGCAAAGGGAAAGATAAAGCCAGAAATGACTGAAATGAAAGGTGTTTTAGGTAGTAAATAAAAGATATATATATATATATATGTAAGTTTATACATGAGTCCATGTATTCATGTATAATGAATACTAGTAAATGTATGCATGTTTGGATGATAACACACAATGTAAGATATTGCTTTCCTCCAGCAAGTCAAGCACATTCTTAACCAATCAAGCTGATTTTATTAAAGGTAGAAACCATGCTGCCCTCTCATAGGGCAGCCCTGTCCACGTCTGGTACTCAAATGTGACTATTTAAAGTGATTAGCAACACTAAACATGCTGTGTACATGCTGGGGTGCCTGATGTGTGGCGAGGCTCCTGTCTGCGACGCCGGCTGTTGCTCAGTCTGGGAGCTGCGTCCCAGTTCGCCCACCCGTTTCCTTCTGTCCCTCCCTGCTTCCCTTACATCCCTTTAACCATTAGAGTGCACACACATTTTGGACACATAAATATACTGACAGGAACATCCAGCCCTATCACTAACACATGCCTCACTTGTTTTCTGACCTTTTAGCGATTCGTCTGATGCTAACTGAGGCACGCTTCATTATTGTGCAAATATAAGTGCCCATGTTGAACTCTCGATGTTTGACTCTGGCAGAGGTGTTGCATCTGGCTTAACCCTCTTTCAACACACGATGTCATCCAGTCAAATATGTGTGGGTGCGCGTTGTTGTGGATGTTACATTTACCTGGTGACTGTTGAGCTTGAGGAAATTTCAATTTAATGCTGCCTTGATAACTTTCCAAATTTGTATAATCCTGTGTTATAAACTGCTGTGTGGTGTTTTGCCATCAGATGAGCCTTAATAAAAGTCATGGATGTATTACTCAAATTGGACTACCTGGATTGTATTTCATCCACCTTTGGCAAAATGCCCTCGCCATTTTCCACTCTGAACACCTGCTAATACATAATATATAATTAATTTTTCAATCTCATTCTGTTAAATATGACCAGCGTTCAAAACACTCACTGATAATCAGGGGGCCAATACGTCAAACAAAAAACAAAGAAAAAAAATCAGTCATCAACATGAGCCACTCATGAACACATCGTTTTTCTTGCTGTGCAAAAGGCAAAATGGGAGGACATTTTTCATCTTCTGTCCAGAGCCCTGCACGTTTCCACTTTTGCAAACCTGCCGCTCGCTCGCTAAGCTAAGCATCACAGCGCTACCTGCAATTATCTCTGACTCAGCTTGACACGTGAACATAAGACCAGTTACCGGACGAACAGGCTCATCAAATATGCTCCAACCTGCTGCAGCACGGGCAAAAGCTGCAGGGACAAGGACCTAAATACAAATTAATGAATAAATAAAGTGACACCTGCAGGCTGCACAGGCAGAAGCACCATCCATGTTTTCATTAAAGCCCTTTCACCTGTGTTTCCTCCGGTTCAGACACACCCTCACGCACTTCTCCCAAACTGTGCGTAATATTACGCACAGCTGGCACAGCGTGGATGCCTTCGCTCATTTTTTTTTTTTTTAACTTTCCAATGAGACTTCGGGATTTAAGTGTTAACTGGCCTTTCTGACACCGATTAGCTTTTGAGAAAGATGCACAGTTTATTCTTTGAGATCACTGGTAGAATTTGGATGAATAAGATGTAAAGATGCAATCTTCAGAGGGATTAACCGGGGGTCCTGTACCTTCCCATACCAGCTGTACAACTATCAGCATGGTATTTTTGTGCAAAATGAACAGAGGTCTTCCTTTTTTTTGTGCTGTAAAACTTATCACATTTCCCCAGAGAACGAACTGTGTGGAGTGACGAAGTACATGAAGCTCGGATAACTGTACTTGTAAAGCTTAATTGCATTAAAATGTTATCCATGGCATGAGAGAACACTGTATAGCACCATATTAACTCCATGGTCACAGCCACTTTCTTCGCTGTGATGACACCCTCTGCTTTCAAATTGTAACCGCTGCATAATATGGAAATGAATTATGTACATATTCAAGTTAGCGGTGTGCAGGTTGCATCCTTGCACCATTTGTATATGCTGGCTATACAGTGAAGAACAATAAGCAGGCAGCTGCAGCTCTCTGATAATCAATGAGTAATTCTTGTACTCCAGTAGGAGTGTTCAATATTCTTTAGCTTATGAAAGGCTTCCACTGTCCCCACTGTAGTGCAAGTACAGTGTAACCTCGACCCCCCATTGCCTCTGGGCTTTCTTTATCCCTCTCTCCCACCCCCCCTCTGTGGTAACACAGCTGCCCTCCATCACTTTTCCAGGCCAACTGCGGTCAGCATCCTATTCTCTCCATTCTTCTCTAATCCAGACTCTACTGTGCAGAGGACAGTGTACATTTGATAAAAGCACCCCTGCTGTTTACAAATGGCTAATCAATGGCAACATTTTGTCAAAAGGTCCTCAATGTGAGTATTCATCTCACTGGTCTCTTTTCTTTTGACAATGTTTTGAATAAAACAGCCACAGCCCATACAGTACACTACCATGTCCAATAAACAAGCCAAATAACAACTCATAGTATTCATACGTCAATATTGTAATGGATGTAACTGTACCTCAGAACATTTCTGTGCCACATTAAGCCATGTAGCCATTTATTTGTGCATAAGCTGCATAGCTTTTAGCTTTTACCTCCCAGGCAAATGGAGAACTTGGAAAGAGCAAAATAGAGCCAAATTTGCAGGGACATAATGGCAAGAATCAATATGACTTTTCCTTCCTAAATGGAAGATAATGGTATCACAATGGAGGCGTGGGGAGCTTGTCTACTCAGCCAGCTCTGATTGATCTGTTACTGCAAGAGTCACTTTGGGACCCGCAAGGTGTCTGGACACATTAGCCTCACTGTGTGTGAGCACACGCACACACACACACACACACACACACACACACACACACACACACACACACACACACACACACACACACACACACACACACACACACACACACACACACACACACACACACACACAAAGCTTTGACTGTGTCTCTTCAAACAAAATTCATCGTCAGATCCTCTTACTCATTCATATATCATCATTACTTGGTGCATGCTGTATATTCCAACCCAGGTACTCCAGGATTCAGAATAGCATGTGCATTGTTTTACTTATTGATATTTCCTCCTTGCTCCGTCTACACTTGTTCCAGGTTGTTTGCAATTTCCTGCATTTTCAAGAACTGCCAGACAAGACTGTTTTTTCCATTCTGCCTTGGTCATCCATTACTCCCAGTCATAACCAGAGCTCTGCATCAACGGGCTAAAAACAGCGTGCCTGAATTCACGACACAGTACACTCAAATGACTTCTAATATTCCCACTTTACATCCATATGGTCTCTACTGTATCTACAGAATAGCCGGAGCCCGTTGGAAAGTGTATAAGGCCCATGTAAGCAGAGTTGATGATGATAGAAGTAGCAAAAAGTTTTTGATAAGAGGGAGGTGATGAAAATACAAGTGAAATGAAAAGTGGAGTGATAAGTTATCAAGTGATTTGATTAATTTAAAGCTGATTTGATTAAAATAGTGGTGATAGGATGAATGTTTCATCATTTTCCTCATTTAACTTTCATCATTCATCAATCACAACACAACACTGCCTTTTTTCATTGAAGGGAAGTGGCCTCAGGGGTCAGAGTATCAAGCATTAATGGAAGAAAGTGGAAGTGATGAAATATCTGAATTGAAAAATAGAGTAATAATTTGTCAACTTATTTGATAACACCTGCTGTGATGATCAGTTGTTCTGTGTTACTGTCTGCCATTCATCCTTCACGATACCCAACAGACATTTAGCATTTACAGGGAGCTATGTTTGTTGCATATGGAAATAGACATAGTTTTTTGCTTTAATGTGTCATTGTGAAGTAAATGCTGATCCAATCCACTTGGAAACGGCAGGGTGAAAAGTTGTCTGCTTTAAATCACTTGATCAATTGTCACTCCATGAATTAATTACTGTTGCTTCCACCCATCACACGTCAGCTGTTAATCATTGAATCATTTACCTGTTACCTTTCCTCCAGCCCACCCGCAGGTCGTACTAACATGTCTTGTTTGTTTGTCTTCCTGTGTATTCACACAAACACTGCGTTTACATTTCTCCACACCTTTAGAAAGCTAAGACTCTCGGAAATTGATTGATGCAAACAATTTCTAGGTATCATACAATCGCATCAGGAGACGCAATGAACACCAACATCGGTTTAAAATTAAGGCAACATTGAGGCAACTTACCGATTAAGTCTCTTGGTGATCCACAGATCAGAAACACTCTGACAAAAATAGTCTGGTAACATCAGCAAAGGTCCACATGATCCACTGCAGTAAAACTATTTAGTCCAAAACATGATGATAATCCACAGAGAGATGTGAACTCCTGTCAAATCAGCAGGAACTGTGCTTGTCTTTCCCCCATAACAACTTCCAGAAATGTTTGCAGATGGCTGCCATCTTGTCTCCAGTTCCTCCACTTTCAAATGACACCTTATTTGACCAATCACATGAAACCTAGCAACCAGAAAGGCCAATAATGACTGATGCTTGGACTAGCCAATGAAGCACTAATAGCCACTTCAGTGGGTTATTTACCCACCTTAAATCAAGGATTTCAGTGATAGGTGTGATACTACGCACAATTTGAAGTGATGAATATGATATATGGCCTCAATTTAAAGATATATAGCCAAAATATAGGTTTAAATACCTTAAGTACTAATATAAATGGCCAAAATTTAGATTTCATGATTGTAAATACAGATATTTATGTGGATAAATATATAATGAATTGCCTTTTTTGGAGGACGCTTAAATATTTCATTAAAAAAAGAAAATATTCATTTTCTGTGGTATTGTTATCAGTTTTTATTGAACTTGGGCAACAATAAGGCTTTGTGCTGTGGTCCCATTGTGTTTTACAGCTAATAAGTCCCAGATATTGTCAACTGCAGGCATGTATTAGCAAATAAATAAATAAATAAAAATTATATTCAGGCAAAACAATTGAATATGTAAATAAATAAAAACTTCTCCAGTGTGTTCAAACTTCCATTGCAGCTACCTTTCAAAAGAGACAAAACCATGCTTCAAGAACAGCTATCAATTTACTTTGGGTATGCCTTGGATCGGCATTTTAGGCTGATTTTTATTGGAATGGGCAACAGTAAAAGTTATTAGTCATATTACTTGTTATATTACTTTTGACTCTCAACTCAGCTCAGTCAAATTTGCCCTTGAAACAACTCCAAAGCCTCCACAGCCACACATCACATCCTCTGCATTCAACATACAAAAATAAAGCTTTATCATGTTTTAGCTAACATTATTGGAAAGGAAATGAAAGTAATTGTGCAAACATTTAGCAATTTGGCAGCAACTTGGCTGATAAAGAATTGTAATCAGGGCAGCATTGGGTTTCTTTCAAAATGTGCAATATTTGCTTTTGCAAATTAGAAGTCCTATATATGAACGTATTTCCTTGAGGAGAGAGCTGCTGTCCAACACTACTCACTACTGACACCATTATTTTGCCATATTCATTATTCTGCAGGAAGAAGTTTCTCAATAGGTGATGCATGGTCTGATCATGTAGTTACAGATAAATGGTACAAGTCTGAATGCAGTCTATGCTTTGTGTCTGCTGAAGTAGCATCTCCCCTTTCTGCTGTGACAATAAAGAGAAAGTAGATGGCCTTGAATTTTTCAATTGGTTTCAGGGGTTTATAGGGATCTGTGCTTTTCAGATGCCTTGCCTGACAAGTTGCTCTCATTACCTGCAAAAATCCAATCAGCTGCACATTTTGAGCTGTGCCCTGTTGAGGTGGCTTGTGTTCTTCATTCGTAAATTGCAGTGTGTGACGAATATACTTTTCTGCTTCAATGAATCTACCATTAATAAAGGCCACTTCTCACTCCATTCATTTCTGGCCTTGATTGACACTTTTATTTTCTCTGCAGCCCATACACCCAGCCTTAATACTAAAATGGGCACATGTTTATAGGTTTATATTAACATTGTAGGTTTATTTTTATGTCAGGAGCCTGTTTCATATTATGCTGTGCAAAGGGGAAACTTAATTAGAGGCAGCAAAAGGAGGAAATGAAACCCAGTATGGGCTGCAGTGAAGAAAGAGAAACTGCAGGTAGAAGCTGGAAGGGGAGCAGATAATGAGCAGTCAGTTCTTACAGCTTGGGTTGGATGGTCATCCACATGGTCTGCTGATGCTGATGCCTTGGCTGACACTGGATGTTGCTTAATTTGCTCACAGGCTTCAGTCATTTACATACTTGGAATTAAGCAGTAATTAGAATATAGCAAGCTAAAACATAGATATCAATATAAAATGATGTAAAGTGTAAGTTTATATGCCATATGGACCTGGTCTCTACTTTTTTGGCAGCATGGTCTATGCGTAGCTGTGCACCTGCAGGAGGCATTAGCTCAGAAGAAAGAAAAAAAAAGAAGAAATTAAATATTCCATGTAACAGACTCGACTGCACTTTTTATACAACAGATTTCAGGCACTTTACACAGAGGTGACAACAAGCTGTGTTTTAGCATCTCATGACCATACATTTGCATGCAGCAAGCAGCTGACACTGAATAATTGAACCTAGCTAAAATGAATATATATATACAAAAGCTTAAACCTTTAATGAGATAGCAAAGAGGATTACCATTATATTAACTACATTAATATGGTGGCCATCAAGGACAAAATACATATGGAAAGAGCACAAATGTGAAAGGAGTGATTATATTTCGGCAAAGGAAGGTTCTTTGCTTTCTTGTGAGTTTGATGGGAAGACTGAAAAATACACAGTGTATATGTCTTAAATATGAAGCTGAAGCCAAATATTTATCTTAGGATAAAGACTTGAATCTGCCTACCAATGTGAGGCGCAAATACATTTTAACCTCCCATAAAACCACAATTTGCCCTTTTTACACTCGAGTTTTCGTATGCATTAGACAAATGAGATATAATGTGCAGGTAATCAGTGAACTTTAGAGTTCACTGCGTGTTGTGGCAGCAGCTGCATATCTGGATTTGGAGTGCATTTACTTAATGATTTTGCTCTTGTGTGAGCCCTGTCTCGGTTATACAGAACAAATCAGCAACTGCAAATAGAAATATTCTCCCTGCAGAATAATGAACGTAGCAAAATTAAGTCATACTTAGAGTTAAAAGTCATAATGTAGAGTTTCATTCACTCAAACAAACATTGACTGTGAACATAATCCAGGAAATACTTATGTAATTATGAATGCAAATGAGTTGTACATAAACATAATTTCTAGGTGTCAGGGCTGCTGGTATGTGTTTGTGCTTCAGGCCTGCCATAGTTTTTGCATTTTTAGCAGTAGTGATGTCATTCATGTGTGACAAAATCCCCTCTGCAGAGGCCCAGAGCTGGACAAAGACTTTAAGGACATGAATGATTCTCCTGAATCTCATTGCTATAAATGTACATTTATAATTCACTGGCTCAAGTCACAAAACTTAAACCCTTCAAGGCATCTCTTCAGTCGCTTGGCAGTGCTTCAATTTCATCTAAGATGCAGGGACCCTGCAGCGTGCAGCGTTTTGCTTCATCACCAACAGCAGAAAGAAAGTCAAAATAAGAAGGTCAGAAAAATAAGTATTAGTTGGTTTCAACCTTGATAATTCTATTTAGGGACAGTACAAAAATGATTGAGATGTGGAGGAGAGCTTGAGCACCACAATATTTGCACCCCAAATTATAATAATTTCCTAAAATAAATGTTAGTTTCCTTTACATTTACCTTTATGACCCCTGGTGCACATGAAAGCCATCCATAATACATTCCTATTTGATCTGTTTTATTGTGTGCAGAAATATTGGAAGGGTAAAGCTAATGTAAAATAAGCTTATGGTGGAATAAGAAAAAAATAAGTCCTTCCCCTGCTGTCAAAAAAAAAAAGCTTACATCACCCAACTTTATATATACTTATACTGTTTTGGCCTTTAGGTTGACATAGTTGAAAATGAATTGTGTCCTCATGATAAACACTTTTAAGACTACCAGGAGCACATATGCATGCAAGTCAGTGTGCACCCCTTTTGTTTTTGCGTCTCATTTATGTGAGAACAGCAGCCAGTTGCTTTTGAATTCAGATGGCAAAGGTGGAGGATGAGGAAGTCGCAGAAAATACTATTAAAAATAATGTATGGCTCCATTTGTCCTACCTTGGCCTTTGAAAATGCTCCTCTCTTCTGTCTTCACCTTCATTAATTCACCAACTCTGATAAGTGAAGGAAGGAGTGAAACAAGAGAGAAAGGACATTGCTCAAAGAGAACAGAGTGAGAGTCAGCCCCCCACCCCCCACCCCCCTGTCCACCCTACAGTACAGCAGTGAGAGGGAGGTAAACAACTTTCAACACATAAATATTTAAATGTTTCATTAGATGCCGTCTCGTGAGGAGACTAAGGAGAACTCAGGGATTTAGCAAAAGCAGCAGGCGCAAAGTCAAACCCAGTCAAAGACAAATCCATTGTATCAATAAGAACAAGGAGGCTTTGGAGGTGGTGAATTATATATTTCAATATGCAAATGAATTATATATGTACACCTTGAATGAGGTATCAATATCTCTTAAAATATGCATGTTGAGCAAGCGAATGGCTATACATCTTGTAAGTGCACACGTAGACATGAAAGTGACTTTGTCGAGAAGTCGTACATCATGTATTTGTGTCTCTACATATTTAAAATCGTATCATGGTTTAATTTACTCTGCGTATTGTGGAGACTCTCCAGTGGTGGATAGAGTACTGAAACTCTTTACTCAACTAAAGAAAAGTAAAAGCAATTAAAAGTACTTGGTCAAAAAGTACTCAAAGTACAAGTTACTTTGTGTTTTAGTATTCTTTAGTGTGTCGGGCATGTCTCAAGTCTGTTTTTGGAATAAGTGTTAATCTGCTGTGTGTCAGGTTAGAAATAACCACTGTGCCATGTGGTTATTTCTAGGGAATGAACTTTGCTTTGCATGTTGATTTAGCCATAATTCAGCTATTTCTGTTTATAAATCTACATGAAAGTATCAGCAAGATCACTTTAAAATATGATTCTTACCAGCTGCCTACCCTACTGCTGTTGCCTGTATCTGCTGTTATCTCGACAGACGTGCAGCCAACCACACCACTTGCTCTGATATGCCTTCTCCAATAGCACCTATTGAGATATGATTCTACATTACAAGTGGTAACCAACTGACTGAAAGCCAAGATCACTTTAACCAGCGACATTCTTATTAATGAATTCACCATTGGGCGTCACTCCATGCCATGTTCAGCTCAACGACTCTTTTAATAAATCAGAATTAATCCACTGATCATTGCACTTAGGTGCTTATACAGTGTGTAGCCTACATCTGTTATGCACAGACTCAATACGCTTTTAAAACACCATTAATGGAAAGTGAAAGTATTTCTGCCTGCTTATTAAACGACGATAGCAGATGGCAGAGGCCAAAAATAGAATGAAAACAAGAGATTATTGGATTTATGGGCCAACACATGACCCTAAATGAATGCTAATGAATGCTTCATAAGTGCTAAATGTGTAAATAAGATGTTAACAAGTTTGCTGTATCAACCCCAAAATGGCTAAAAATATCAGTCTAGCAAGTAAAACTGCAGAAAGTTTTTATTTGTGGCTTACAACGGATCTATAAAGCATGAGAAAATGATGAATCAACTGTTAATAAAGCCATTATTTACACCTCTGAAATCCTCTATAAAGGATGCCTTATGACAAATTAGTGCTGTAGTGTATTTTGCTGTAGTTTTTTTGCTCATGCAGTGCCCTCATCTTGTCATGTTATCATACATATTCACTATATATCTATACCCACCATCCACACTGCTCTAATAATCCATGCAATCCAAACATTTGTGCATGTTCTTCCAGCTGAATCTCCATATTCCCATAAATCATGTTTTGAATACAAAAGAAGAAAATGCCTGTTTCCACATAAGCCTCCAGGAGCAAGTACAGCAAATCCAAGCTGCCCAAATGTTGACAAAGATTTCCAACTCATTCACAGTCTTCCTCCTCACTCTTCCTCGGTTTACTGTGCATGCATCCTGGTTGTGAGATTATGCTACATTAAACTTAACAACTCGAGAGAAATAAGGAGAAGTTTTGGTTTTAAAGGCCAATTATAATGAGTAACCACCTCTGTGCACATAAGCACAGTCTAATCCTGGCCCTGGGCCACAGCCTAAATGGCGTCATGGTAATCTACTGTGATACCATTTAGAGTGATCTACCATCCTTCCTTTTTTTGCTTTTTGCTTTTTTTTTTTAAACAACCTACTTCCCCCATGCGTTCATTAAGACTAAGCAGAGACACAGTGCTCAGTACTCTTCACTGCTAATTCATATGCAGATTACATGGTGTTATACAGAGTGATGAATATAATTTGACAATTCCTGTTGTAAAACACAGTTAATAAGGTTGGCACAACAGAACTGTTACGTAAGAAGTATTAATATAACAACAGTAGGGCAAACAGTAATTAAAGCTGCATTTAAACACACACACACACGCGCACACACACAAGTGAGAAATTGGTGTCGATTTCAATTCTTTAAATATGTATGGATGTACTCGAAGTCTTCACGGTTTAAGCAGGGTCTGTGCTGTTTGTTCTAAAAAACAAACAAACAAAAAAAAAAAAAACAGCATTTACTGTTACAGTTTTTTCTTTTTAAAGACTTTTCCATCTGGTTGCTTCCTCCATCTCAGTCTGAACTGTATCCCATGGTCCCTCATATGTTTCTGCATCTACAAAGCAGAACAAAACTTACTGGTGAAATTGGCATCAGTTTCCTCTAATAATGGATAATAGAGTTGCCCTGTAACATTTTATGTGGACGACCCTGAATTATCAAGCCAAGTCAGTGTAAACTGCCCACAGCAGTGGCCAGGATATTATACACATAAGGTCATGAATGGCTCTTGCTCTGGATCTGGAGGCAAATTCAAATCAGAAGCAGTTCTTTACGCACCAAAGTGTGTTTACAGCCCGTCTGGAGTACCACAGTATATGTGACAAAAGCAGTATAAATTCCTTTGTGGCTCCAGGGGGAGCTGTGTGATACATCCCTTCAGGATGAACTGTATTAACTTTGTTGATGAGTAAACTTGTACTTGTACTTGCTAATATAAGATGGTGAGCATGGTAAATAGTATACCTGCATGGTAGCATGCTGAAATTAGCATTTAGCTCAAAGCAGTGCTGTGCCTAAGTACCGACTCCCATGGCCGCTGTACAAGGGCTGTACACCCTTGTTAACAGTCAGGTCACCCAGAGGAGGAATGAGACTTACATGGTTCAAAACAGCCTCCTGCACTGGGGGATCATTCAGGTCCACAGATTCTTCAACCTTCAGTACAACCTTCAACAGCCTCATTAAGGGAACTGCAGAATAAAGATAAGTCATGTGCTTTTAGTGCATTGTCAACAGCAACTACTTGTAGATGCATCAATTTACCATGTACAGAAGCAGCTAGACTTTTTGTAACATTTTGAAACATGAAAACAGACCTCTTCAGTCTTACAGCATTGACAAAATAGATCATAAATAAAAATTTGGCTAATCTATTGCCATGAAATTTGAATGCTTATCCGAACAGACGAATGGCGTTTTCCAGTCACAAGAAAGATCAGCCCACCCTGGTTCATAAAAACATACACAAGGTTGAGTTCCAGTGCCACTGGGTTCGTTCGTCGCCCACAGTCTGAGCGATGAGTTACTCTGGTCAGACCACTTCCAAGGAGCTCTGGACAAACCAACCCACCAGTGTGACGGATCAATCACACTCATGATGGCCTCCTTCTCTTGCTGATTTCTCATGCTGGTCAAGTCTGTGTACTTCTCCCTGCAGAAACTCTGAGCAGTCATAGGAGCCGTGACTGCGATGTACTTATTGGTGGACTCTGAAAGAATACAGCATATCCACAGGAGGGACTGCTCTCAGTGCTGTAACACTTGATCATTGTGTTGGTGAAGATGAATTAACACCACTAAATCAAAATTGCATAAAATTAATGCATGATTAATTACATTCCAAAGTATGAAACACCGTGACAGAAAAGCATCTCACCATCGTAGCACACTGACTTTTGTGCCACATCACAAGCGCTGTCATATAGTTGGCTGTCAAATATTTCCACACAATGCTCTCTGCCTCGGTTTGCAAAAACAAACCATTGTCCAAGGTCAGTGTTGCCATCACTGTAGAGAAATGTGTTGTCAATGGACCACCTCCAGCTGTTTATGTCATCATGAAGTCCAATCCAGACTAACGTGTTAGAACTTGACATTGGTCTCACTTTTAACCAGCCATACAGTCTCCAGAGTTGCAAGGTCGGCAAAATTCTCTCTACAATAACTCTGAGCTTCAGTCCAGTTTTTCAATAGCTCTACGTAGAAGTATTCTCTGTGGGCACCCAATGAAAGTGTCGATAGCGCTGAAAGGAAATAAATTCAGTGACTGTTGGCAGACGCTTGTAAAACACGTTAACACACGTTAATTCAGCGAGTGGAAACTAATCCATTAAATAAGACTATTGATAATGTACAGACCTAGAATTAGCAAAGTCACCGATCCTGTTGTATCCATCACTGCCTTACTGGCTCACTTCTGCAATGATACTTGCAATGATTACAAACCTGGTCAAGTGCCCAAGGAATGATCATGATGAGTTTTATTTTGATCATCTCTTACCGTGTGTTTGTCCTGGATGCACAGGTTGCTCTTAATCTTATGACCCAGCTCAGCTTTAATAGGCTACATTATGCAAGCATGCAAAGCATTGGCTGACATTTAAAGACAGCCATCCAACAGGAAGAACACAAACATCTACAAACATCCTTTCTTTTAGCATTTTACAGGAGATGAGGTTGATTGCTTTCATGTCCAGATTCAGATTATTTTACCGATAGGTAGATTTGGTCTGCAGTAGAGAAGGGGCATCCATCATAACACACATTTTACAAGCAGCACAGGATATAGACAAACATGATGAAAGTGCTCTAATAATCCATGTTGCACCACTGAGACCACCGGCAGTGCTTGAATACACCACATTTAAGCCGTTTCCAGAAGCAATCATTGGCTTAACTATCACATAAGTAGCTGATCTTACCCCTTTTAATCAAACCACCCATGAGAGGGATAATAACACCTATTATTTTACTTGAAAAAGTTAGTCTGATCCAACGTGGACATCACAGTTATTTTAACTGTGTGTATTAAAAGTAATAGAACAGCTGGATGGCAGTTTTATTATTTAATTTAATTGAGTCAGTGTGAATCTGATGTTAAGTATATAAATTACACCAACTTTCAGTACCTACAGAAACTGAGAACAGTGTTGATCATTTAATTAAGATTTGCATGTCAGGGACGTGAAATGATGGCTGTCCAGTTTCCCTGTTTCAAAGGCTGCATGACCTTGAAGTGTTTTGCTAGTGCTTTGCTGAGCAATGCAGTACTAACTGATAATCCAACCCTGTCTCCTAGAAATCATGTTTATATTCCAGCCAAAAAAGTTTCTGAGTGAATGCTGCCTGGATTATGTTGAGTGGCAATGTTCTTTTGAGTGATAGAAGTGCTGTTCAGTTTTATACTGCACACAAGTCATAGGAAGGAGGGAAGGATGAAGGGTGTACAAGGCCATCTATCCATTCGTGCATCCATCCATTTTCTTCTGCTAGTCTGGGGTCGGGTTGCTGTGACAGCAGGCTAAGCAGGGTTTTCCAGGCATCCCTCTCCCCAGCAACATTTTCTAGCTCTTCCTGGGGGATCCCAATGTGTTTCCAGGCCAGATGAGATAGCCCACATAATCCCTTCAGTGAGTTCTGGATCTAGCTTGGGGTCTCTTTACTCTGGGTTTACAGCAAAACCCTCCTGAACAGACTTGATCTTGTCAGATCTGAGCTAAGCAGGCCTGGTGCTGGTTTTACCACTAAAAAAATCACCACCATTAACATAGTGGAAGGGGTTGTGTGTCCCTGGGACCCTGGGAGCTGTGTTGACAGGGGCAATAGTCCTGGAAGGTTCTGCAAAGGCAAACTGGTCCCAGGGGAGGGGCCAGAATAAGAGCGATTCACAGACCCTATGTGATTTGGCAAAAAAAGAGCTGCAGATGAAAATGTCCTCATTACATTTATTTAAAAAAAAAAAAAAAAAAAAACTCATTTGGCATGACATTATCTCACATAATGTAACTGCTGGTGCACTTTCATTGTGGGACACAGAACTGAGATACTTTCAGGGTGATCTGACAACTGATTCATTAGGACAGGCTATCAGGGATTCACAAGACACAATAACACACCTCAATTGCTGTCATGGGCTTCCTAATCTTTGCAGGTGTGTGGACACAGCATCAAACAAGCTCACAGCCCTGACTTTTTGAGACGTGTTTGTTTGTTTCCCTTCATTCAAATTCAAGTGTTAATGCATTTTCTGTTTGCCTGTGTGTATATGCAAGTCCTGGACAGAATTACAAGGAAATTGGATTCTTTCTTGTCCTTGGTAAGATATGCATGAGTAAGAGAAGAATAAAAAGAATCGATCCCCAAAATAATACTCAAGCAGTGGCAGAGAGCAACCGGCATGCTTTACATATAAAGCATATCCATTTGTACTGTATGGCATCTGAAAGTTTTGTGAATGAGAATCATTTCTTTGCTGAGGAGGAACTGTGAGCTGCTTTCCCTGCATCAGCTCCCTGCCAATTGTTTCTGGTGGCTAAAGCTTAAACTAAATCACTACAGAATCAAATCTTTCCCAGTCTTTGATTCTGTATATGATAAATGATTGATTATGGTCATTAGCGAGATAGAACACTGGACTCTCCTCTGAGCTCAAACTAATTGCGGTCTGCAAGGCTGGAAGTTCTTAGCGATCTGACTCAGGTAATTATGCCGCACTTTCATTTTCCCACTGAGGTCTTGCAAGAATCTTATAGCCACATGCTGAAATGACCTGGCATTACTGCTAATCTGTCCTCCAAAGCCACAGCTCTCCTCCTCTCTCCTCTAATAACATTCATTTGTTATCCTCTCTCTCACACTATCAGTTGAGGAGAGATTCTCTGAGCGGGTATTAGCCTAAAAAGTGGGGACTGGAGGACACAAGTCATCATTAGGGTATCTCAACTGGGAGTAATCCAAATTCAAAGAGAAGGACAGTGTTGCAGGAAGGGATCTAACTCACAGGACGAATCTCTCGTAACTACCACAGTGTGTCTCCAAATGTTGGGATTATCTCTGAGAGAGCAAAAGCACAGCACATTACAACTTAGGCTGAGATCACAGTGAGCAGGATGTATTACTCTGATCAAAGCCCACAAATGTTAAAGGACTGTCTGGCAATAATAATGACACACATGTTGGAGATTTTCCATTCTGTGTTGATTAATTAACAATGCTGTTTGTTTGTCATCAGTTTCCTTTAAAGTTCAGCCACGGGATCCTTTCATAGGACAAACTGGGAAAGGGGCAAGCTGAGTTTGAATTCCCAGTCTTCTTCTGCTTCCCAATCTTTGCTTTTTTGGTTTGTTTTGATGCACTTGTACTGCCAAGGCTGTATTTTGTCAGCAATTCTGTTGTTGTTGTTGCCTGACATGAAGAGAATCTGTTGATGCAGCCAGGAGCTGAAACAGGGATTGAAAACATCAGTATCCCTGTTTCTGCAGTTCGGATGACCTCAATAATCAGACCATTGCCTTCAGCATGCACTTTGGAAATGAAACAATGAGAAAAAGCACCTCGAAGTCTGAGGTCATTTGCTGGAAAATGGTTAATTACTTTCCTTGGATTGGGAATTGCTGCCATAAGTGAACATGTTGACATGTTCATGTTAAAAATGCAGCTATCGTACCTGTGCCTGAACATGAAGCTCTTGATGTACTTTACTTAACATGTTCATGTTTTGTTCAAATTACTGTGGTAATGAATTCTGGATAGTGACAAAAAATGATCACAGATCCAAGCAGCTGAAATGAGCTTCCCTTGCAGCATCAGTTAAGGTGGTTCAGACGTCTGCTGAGGACCCTCCTCTGCGGAAGAACTTCAGGCACTGTATCCAGGACCTCAAGATGACACATGGCACACCCACAACATGCTGGAGACATTACATATCCAGCATGCTCTGAGAATGTCTTGAGATACCATGGGAGGAGATGGAGGACCAGCTAGGAGGAAGGATGTATGGGCTATTTTTCAGGTCATTTTGCATCACAGGAACCAATTTAGGAACTCCGGAACATGACCTGCGTTTCAACAGGAAGGATTAGAGTCATATTTCTACCACAGTTCCCGTCTCCCTGCTCTGTAGTTAGTACTTCTCAGTGGCCCAGAGGCTGCAGCGCTGGACATCACTTACTGGTCATACGCAAACCTCAAGGCTGCTGCAGTTCGAGAGATGTTGTGGAAATGCAAACAGGAATGTATGTACAGGAGTTTAGTTCCCATGGCTCCTTACCACCTGGGACAGTTTGGCTAATACAGGGAATCTGCCTCATGATCCCAGACCCATATAACAGTGTGAAAGGGATGGATGAACGACCTTCTCGCATTAACTTGGTTAGGGAAATGAATGAGGAGTGTTCTCCCAGTACAAGGCTTAATTTGTTTTGACTGAGCTGCGTAAGGGTTAATAAAAATCCTCAAGCTACAATCGTGTACTTCATCAGCATGAATGAAATGTGTTGTAATTCAGTTCAAATTTGCAATCCTATCGCGAGCTGCACACAAAGAAGTATGTGGCAATCTCTCTCTTATGACATCAGTGCAATTACCCCCGCACCAAATCATCTCTTACATCTGCCATCCTACAGATGTCAGGGCGCCTGAAGCCTCATACATTCTATTCATGACAATCCTGATCATTTGTTTATGAGCAGATTTGTCAGTGACTGTTGCTGCATTATTACGCATTGTCAGAAGCAACCCCAGAACTATACATCATTTGCTATATTACTATGAATTATGTATTAGTCTTGTGTATGAGACTGTGCATACGTGTGTGGTCTCACAAGTTGGATGTGAGAACTACAGTAGAAGAATGCTAATGGACGTAATCTGCCACTTCCTCTTGACAGTGGTTCATTTTGTAGTAATCATCGATTGTGATGCTGTTCTATCACCCGAGGACATGCAGGCCCAGACATGGACATCACTGATAAACCCTCAAGAGGGCTGTGCTCTGGCATTAAATGGCATTAACGGCAGATTGTTATGCTCTCACTCTATTCAGTTTCATTTCAGATCAGTGTGAGGCGATTCATTCACTCTGGAAACACATTTTATACATTTAAGACAACACAATATTGCTAAAATGTGAATGTTCTTATGTCTAATTGTCAGTTTTATAATATAGCAATGTTTCACTTACATTATTCACTTGAGAAATAAAACACAAACACCCTAAAATGAGAAAAGACCGGGGATTCAATAAAATGGTAATTCTTGAATTTAGCTTATTAAATAATTTTTTTCATATATTTTATTGGGCTCTATGTTTGGTGCTACACAGACATTATTCTGTATTTCTGCACTCTTGCAGACTGTCAGTGGTTTTGATATGTGTCTCCTTATAAATTAATGTTTTTGATTTTCTATGTTAGTTTGTTTAACCAGAATAACAATTTACAGAAAACCATAAAACCAATATCTGAGCACAAACACATTTCTTTTCTCCAACAACTATTTTATGTGTTTTATCAGCTTTTCCAGGGCTTTCACTGTGACTGATGTCCGACACTCAGACCCACTTTACAAAAGGGACCCTGTCCAAAAATACGTGTCGTGATCAGGAAGTGATCCGATTGGCCACACCACATCTCCAGGAGGTCTGGCTCACATTCTGATTACATTTCAGCCAAGTGTAAATGCAGTTTGTACAGGGCGACCATATTTTAAAGAAAAATTCCCAGTTTATCCATTAAACACATAAAAGTATAAGATATTGTTTATTACCTATTGATTATTATCTTTTAACAAAACAGATGAGTTTGTTAGCTCAATGGGGAGTCCAGTGATTCGGACATTAATTTACTGATTGCCTTACATTAATTGGAAAAACATTTAATGAGTAGTTAACCCTTTAACCCTGTAGGAGGTTTATATGAGAAATGACATGATTTCAAGAAATAGATCATCACAAATTAACATTTAAACCACATCTAAACAGGAGGCAGACATAGTAGAGAACATGAGTGTCCCAAGTGTCCCAACAAGCCCTGACAACGTAAGAGTGAGCCAGCATGAACAATACCAGGAGCCTGAAACTGAAGCAGCTAAATGGAATTCATTCGTTTTAGTATTTACACCTGTGCCTTTCTCACTCTGGCATGTCCTTTGTTTGGAAACCTAAGATGCTTAGGAACCTGGGTGATTCCCAGGAGAAGACTTTTTTATTTGTTTTATCACTTTACTGTTTGCTCTCTTTCTGCTTCACCAGGTGCTAAGCTTACCTCTGTGCTGTCTCTCTGGATAATTCAGATGCACACTGTATGTTGTGAAGTACATGATGACAGGAGGACGTCATATGAACCAGTCATATTTTTCTTATTCTTATTTGTCTTGAGCAGCAATCCTCGACAAAAGATAGAAAGCCTCATCCTTACATGTCCAGCGTGGGCCTGTGGCAGGCCACTATGACGCAGATTCCATCTCCTGTATTGTCACTTTGTCCTGCTGCTGTGAGATCCGCTATGTCAGTTATATATTTTTTTTCAAGGGCGATGAAATGGTTTCACAGTGCCTCCAGTGCTTTCATAGTATCAGCTTTCAAAAAACTGCCCTCTAACTTTTTCATCTTTCCTTTTCTCAGTGCAAGTTTTTGATTGGTGTGTCTGACAGTGGCCTGCAAAGATGCTCAAAAGACGGCTTCAGTGTCCATTACCAGGCTTCTGCCTCATTACTGGAATCCCCTTTTGTAATCCTTACTTGATGAAAGCGTTATCTAAATCAACAACAGAGATAAAAGCAGTCAAGCTTGTCAAATCACGTCTATTTGGTTAGCTTAAAACAGCATCTAGCCGAGGCCAGCTGGATGACGAGTGCATTGACTGGCCAAGAAGAGAAAACTACCGCTAAAGCTTCTGTTAAAGTTTCAGAAAGTCTCATTTATGGAAGCTGAAGATTGTGTTGGACAACAAAAAGCATTTTGTATCACCGCACATACTTGTCACAGAACTGTATAATTTTCTTATGTATCAAAGCATTGCATTTTTATCAAAAAGTAGCGTTGTGTTCCAGTTGTCACACCGCGGTGAGGTATTGTCTTGTCTTGGGTTTTTGTCTCGTCATTTCCTGTTTTATTTTGAAAAGTAACTCTCCTCTCGTTTCAGGTCACTTGCTCTTCCTCATGTCTCCAGTCTGATTGTCTCCCCAATTACCTGATTGTTTCCACCTGGTTCCCTTGCCCCCATGTGTTCAAATAGTCTGCGTTTCCCTTTGTCTTGTGCCAGTGTGTTTCGTCCCTGTATGATCACGCCAGCGTTCCTTGCCACAGCCTCAGGTTTTGGTATCGAAGTTCTTGTTTTTCTTCCTCTGATCTAGAGTGATTTTTTTGTTGCATATTTAATAGACCAGTTTTAGTTTTCGTAGATTTCCTGACATAGGTCTTTCCTCGTTTTCGAGTGATTTTTAGTTGTAGTTTGTATTGTTTTGTTTATCCTGTTTATTCCTCCGCTGGAGTGTTTTTCTGTTCTTTGTTGTAGACGTTAGTTCTTTAGATTATCCTCCCTTTTGGAGCGCTTTCTGTTTGGTAATTTTGCATAGTCTGTTTTGGTTTCTTGTTTCTTTGTTAATGTTTCACAGCCGTGTGATTTCACCTAGGGAAGATCACGTGTCAGATAATTTCATAGCCTCGTTGTTTTCTCACTCTGCCCAGAGGTTTGTTCAAGACTTCTCTAATAAAGTCAGAACTTGTGAACGAGTCTCTGCATCTGAGTCCTGCTTTGAGCCCTAGCCTGACACCAGTTTGGATATGAGACTTAGCATTCTAGCACACCTAAGATATTGACAATGCTAAACATTACACAGTCCGTCAGCATGTTAGTATTTTCACTGTATTTACACCTAGAACAAAAATGCTGTCTGTTTTCGGACACGTTATCTGAATAAGAAAAAACCCATGTTAAGTGTTAATGCATCATGATTGTTATCCATAGACAACATACAAATATTTGTTTTTAGCCAACACAAAATAATAATAATAATAAAATATAGGTTGCTGTTGAACTTTAGAGAGACAGCAAGTGAGAAGGTTGAGAGAGACAAGCTTCTAATTACTGATTATACGTCAATTCTGTGCCATGAGAGCACTAAAAGATGTGTTATTCACACGTGTGAAAATGAGAGCAGAATGAAATGATTACAGTAAGAAATAACTGTATGTGCGACATTCATCCGAGCAGCTGATCTGCTGTTAACAAGCATAGGCAAATCATTTATCTAGTCACAATTTACACACTTGTATGCAACACACTGAGACAAGCTGACACAATAGCCAAAAGCCAAGATTTGATCGTTTATTATCAAGATAATGTATCTGGATACAGATGGCATTTAAATACCAGGTGTAAATAGGGCATTAGCCTTAATGTATTGTATCATATAGATCTTAATGTTACGGTTTTCCACCCTAAGTTTTTGATTGGACCCAAAGATGCAGACCAGAGAGAAGGTTAGAAAAAGAACACAATTTATTAACAATAAAAAACGTAGAACAAAAGGTGCACTCAAAAGGAGTGAAGAAAAAAAACTAAGGGAGCTCCGCTGCGACAGGTCTGAGGCAAGGCTGACACGGCAGGCAGGCAGGCAACTGAAACAGAAAAACACACCTTGAGTAGTAGTTCATAAGAGGAACATTAGCAAACTCATGAACAGAGATGAAAGAGAGTTTGTTACTCACACTAATGAAACACACAGTCACACCAGGGGTCAGGAGGAAAGAGTCGGGAGAAGTCAGAAACAATCCAGCAACAGGTAGGAGAGAGCTCTCCCCTTTTAACCCGTGCCTAATCAGCGTCATGCACATCAGGTGTGCCCCAGGGAAGGCGGAGCTGGCCAGATGTAGAGACACACCCAGCTAGACAGACAGGGGAAAGAGACAGACAAAATCTACACTGGGCAAAGGGAAAGAGGAAACACAAGGATTAGACAAGTCTGCAGGATCCTAACACTTAAAGGATCTACATGAGATTTTGAACATTAATATAGCAGTAAAGAACTATTTGCTCTGTAAAGATGCAGTGGAGTGATGATGTCCTGGTCTGAGAGTAATGGCATGAGCCTGACTCACACTCCCTTTTGCGTGTGTTGTAATCCGAGCTTCTCTGGTCTTTGTTTTGGTAGATGGGGCGGCTGGGTGTGCATGTTAGTGTTTGTGAGTCCCTCCCTGTGAATCTGTTGGCCCTCCTCACATTTAAATAGAGACTACAAGAGT